>NW_023615071.1:0-60001 GCF_013339695.2 Rhipicephalus sanguineus | reverse complement strand
AAGCATACGAAAATCTGAGAAAAGATTCTCGGCGCAATCGCCACGCTTTGAAGAAAATAAAATACCATAATATAAGGTGTTTCTTAAGAATAAACATTAAAAGTGCGTCACCTACACGATTCCTTATATACGAACTGAACTGACGCAAAGGTGAAAGCAGACGTAGCGCACCACGTACTTAAATTCACTTTTCAAATCCGATGTTGCCCTTCACTGACATTTCTATCTTTCTATCACTGTAAACTGCACACAATGTAAAACACGAGGGCAGCCGCAGTGGTTCGCCTTGCAGACATTGCGACAGGCGAAACAGTGTTTCGCTCCTATTTATGATTTAAGAAATGTATTGATAGGCCCCACACATCCCACGCATAGAGCAATTGATGCGCTTGTGTGTTTCTCACTACTTGCTCTTTCTCCTGACCAGATTCTCTCGCGATGAGCATTTGCTCAAATTTTGTCACTTTGTGGAAACAGAAAGTTTCGTTCTCAAACTACCTCCAATATCTCAAACAACCTCAAATATCTCAAACTGCCTCCAACATTTTCGATTTCTAATCAAAGTAGGTACGCTATATAGATTGTGAGGCCCTTCTAGTTACCCATATAAGCAACTGCCATGAACCTGAATGTGAAAAAATAGCAAGTTTTTGTTAACCAGTTTTTTTTTCGGACTAATCTTAGCAGCGGCCAGGTATTACCGTCTCGGTGGAGAGAGAAATACCTGGCAGCTGCAGGCCTCGTCTGTCAAGTTCCTTGGTAGATGGCGAAAGTGCTTTTCGGTGTGCTGCTTTGCGCTTTTCAGGTGTGCTGCTTTGCGTTCGAGGTCAAGGCGGGCGACTTTTAACATTTTCAGAGCGAGCCTTCATGGACAGCCGGCGACAGGTGAACCGGCCGTAAAATGATGCGTTACTTTCTCTTTTCAGGGCCGCTCGTCTCTTTGAGGCTTCGTAAGTTGTGGGTATTCGGCAAGTATTTTCTAATACGCTTAGACTCACCGAAATGTACAGACGGCAGATAACTCGATGTTGTACTGCAGGCCGAATACAGCAAAGGTTGTGACGTCATCCTTTCGGCGGCGATCGCGAACACTCACATCCCTGTTCGAATGCATGAGTGATCCTGCCCTCATTTTGCCAAAACAAACGTCGGCGATCCCGAACAACCATCTGTGCCGGCGTCTGAGTCCGCACAACGCGGTGACTGTGCTCACTGCATGCAGAGCACAGTAATCGTGCTCTGCATGCGGTAAGACCAGGCGGAATGGCCGGAACCGAGAGATACACAAGCTCTCCAAGAAGGAAGGTGGGCGCAGAACTAGTAACGCCGCAAGTGCTCTTCTGGCGCTCTTGGTCGTTGGAGGTAAATACCAATGCGAGTTCGCGGCACTCTTCGGCACGTGTGACGAAGCATTCGGCCGGTACGGTAGAACGGTGTCGATGGTGTGCGATGGGTAGCGACAGTACAGTAAGAAATAGGCTGCAAAGCCAGTCGTGCTCTCAGTAACGGTGTTGTACGCATAGGTGACGAAGGGGAGAATGGAGTCCCAATTTGTGTGACGTACATTGAAAACATGTCGCCGAGCCTGTGGTTGAAGCGCCCTGTAAGACCATTGGTTTGAAGGTGATACGCCGAAGTAGTACAATTAACCACGTGCCACACTTGTAGCTTCGACTACTTCAGGAAGGAAGCAGTTGGTAGGGTGTCTCGTGACGTAGGACAAATCGACGTAACAGGAAAGAAGCAACGTCACGCGCTGTAGCAGTCTCAGAGTATCGCGTGGGGCGGTCAACTGCCACAATTACCCAGTGGTTTCCAGCAGCAGTAATCGGAAGGGGCCCGTACAAATCAATGCCGACGCGCCCAAAGGGCCTGCTAGAGCAAGGTAAAGGGCGCGGACCACTTGTAAAGACGCTTATTGGACGCTGGAGTAACGGTCGTCCGGTAGTTCAACCAATGGTTCAATTGACGGGATCGGAGCTCGAGTGACGTCCTCGAGCAATGCGTGGTTGGGACAGACCCACTAGTGCTTGGGAGGATGCCCCACTGGAGCGTTGCTGTTCGCTACAATTGTGTCTTGTCATCATCGCGAAACAGACAAACGGCGGGCATAGAAAGTCTCCTGTAATAGGCGATTAATCTGTGTTGTTCTTGTTGGCCGTCAAGATGAAACGTTGTAGCGTTGCCTATTTCATCCACGTCCAATTAGACAGTTTCTGATTTCCCGTCTACTCACTCTTAGTGTACTTTTCATACTTGAGGTACGAAGAAAAGAGCGCAGAAGCTGCGAAAGCATTCCGGATTACCGCAGTGGTGATGTTACAGTCAGCGTACGTCACTCCTTAGGAGACACGGGAAGGCATTATTCTTTTGGGCAGTGAAAGCCCGTTACAGGTTGCGCCCTTTCATAGTTCGGAGCTAGAGGAATGAAAAGAGTAAAGAACGGAAGAGTTATTGCTTTAAATATGCTTGTTTCACAAACTCGCAAGAGAAGGTACCTCGAATGCCGAGAACGTCAATCTTACATCTTTCCTCCGAACATAGAACCACACGAAGAAGGAGCCAGTGGTACCTTGTTGGAGTGCCACTACAGAAATTATTTCTCAGCGCGGACAAACATCGTAAGTACATTCGGAAGCAAGCCTACGCTCCTATATTGAATACTTCTTTTTTATTTTTAAATATAGGTATGCGTGTTTTCGAAATCACTTGCGATGACTGTTCGCGTCAATAAATACCTGAATACTGACCTTTATGGGCCTCGTTTCTAGAAAGTTTAAATGTGTATGAACTTTCTTTGAAACATCCTCTAATTGTTGTTCTCTGCGTTTCTAACTATACTGAGATAGAACAGCAACTTTCTAAATTCATTCTCCTGAAGTGTGTAGGAATTGGAATGTGTGCACATTATGTTTGCTGCTTAACCTATACATTGAAGAGGATCGGAGCGATACTAGCAGCACTAAATTGAGATCACGTGACTGAAAAAAAAAAGAAGATGCATGGTACGCTTGCTCATACGCATGCCCCAGCCTAATATAAATCCGTGGGTAACTTGCCGTGACTTTCTATTCTAAACGCGACAACTATTTTGCGGAAATCATCGTTAGGATGCCATCTCTCAAATTTTCAGTCGTGCTTATGTTCGCACTCACAGCCACGGGGTAGTAAGTACTGCCCTCATTTCTTCCATCCTTCAGCTTGTACATGATTTCTTCTGTGATTACAACCCTCTTACAACGATATTTCTTTCTTTCTGGCGCCTTCACTGTGAACTCCACCTAGAAAACTGAATTAGTAATTTTCTCTTCGGAATGTCTTTTCATTACGTGTATTTCCTATCATTTCCAATACGTGAATTTTAGTACAGTTAAGCAAAGCATATTATAATGCCCTCTATGAAATCCGTTGGTCCTCAGCTTAAAGCATCTTATGAAGGAGGCATAGTTAGATAGCTCTTTGCGCGTCCAGTAGAGTAGTAGAGAGCACCGGGTGTGGCGGAGCTGCTGTTAGGGCGTGTGAAGCATACGAGAGTATGCGAAAAAGAGGTAATGGTGCTATTGCCACGTTTTTCCACGAACCTAATCCCCGTATGTTAACGTGAATTTTTAACAAAAGTGTTAAAATATTCATGAGCGTTTAAACATCTCGCAGTCCTCACTGTGTATGTGCGTGTGTGAGTTCACTGCTCACAAACGTACACTAGTGAGCAATATGAGAGGGAACACTTAAACTATATATTAAATATCATAGCGGCTAAAGGCGGTAGGCAAGCGCAAAAGTGTTCATAATACTAAATGCTCAAGCGAAAAGGTATCGCTTGCGATTCAACGCGTCAAATTCATATTTGTATATTACGAATAAGTCTTTGGTAAACGCGATGTCGGTGCTCCCTCTGGTATTGCTCGCAACTGTACATGTAAACGCATCCCCTTACCCAAGGAAGAGCACTTTTGCAAATGTGATATATCATACATCAACGGTACTATTGAGTGCACGCTTTGGTGACATCACGTGAGTGTATACTATAAAGCAGGACACGCGTTACGTCGCTGCTGTCATTTTTCATTTCTTCCCAATCTCTCCGCCTCTTCCGGTTATACTTAGTAGCCATTTTATTTTTTTATGATTTTTTGAAAATATCTTTTATCCCACTTTTGCTTATCTCTCCGCCTCTCTCCCTTTATGCTTTGTAACGCTGATTCTGGTATGACTGGCGTCGTCGCACTTCAATGACCTGGATAAGTTATCAATTTTGGCCCAATATAGTCACGCCGGTTTCTTCGCCATCCCTGCAAGCTAACGCTCTCTGCCAGTAACATGAATATAAGGTGTGCGATACTCTGATCGTCTAGTGCGTTTGTGCATTCTTCTTTTTTATATAAAGCCGCCAATCTTTAATCTTCAATTTACGTTTTGCGAAGCCTTAATCTGAGCAGTTATAACATAGCAAAAGTCAGAGCAAAACGCTGGTCCTCGTGCTTGGTTTCGCGTAATACCTTAATAAAATATTTCAATTTTATTCCAGTATTCTGTTACAAATTTCGGGATTGCGCAGAAAAGAGGCCCTATTGGATTTCTTTTTCCTTTTAAAGACACTCATAATATTTGAACGGCAGTCCCTTTGATTTGGTCCTAAAACTATATATCTATCACTTATGTTTTTTTGTTACAGTAACACAGCGGAGGCGACCACACAGACGGCGCTATCACCACAGTAAGCTGAAGCTCACGTTTTGGAGAATGGGCTTATAGAAATGTTTCCCTTTCGTTTTCATTCGCACGACATTCGATAAAGCTGCGTTATCTGGTGTTTGCTTGATTACAATGACAACATTGAAGCAAATCAGCGAAACTAGATCTATAGGAATTAACATTTAGTGGTGTTGTCCTCCAATTCAGTTTAGTATTGAAACTTCTGATTTGCTTGCGCAGCACCGAGTGCTGCGCCAGGGATACCTAAGGTGTAAGAAATTTTAGAAATCGCGTGAGAGTATTATATGCAGTGGGTGTTAGAACTGTTAAGACTCGCCCTTTGACTGATGCTGCCTCCACAGTGTCCCCCGTCTCGTTTTATGCTGCGCAGTTGTGGCATGACATCCATAGCGCACGGACAAGACGCATATGACTCGGCACAGATGAATAAAGTTCTGGTTGGCATTTCAGTGACTTTGGTGCTGTTCGAGCAGCAAAAGCAGACACTCACTCAGTCAATTTAACCGTCTAAGAAATACACACTAGGAGCTTGCGTATTGTTAGAATAAAAAGTAACAGTTTCGCCGCACCGGCGAAGCAATGAATGCGATTGCAATAAATTGGAATGTAACGCTAAGAACGGAAAGCAGCTCGAAATTGCCAGCGCGTCGCTCGAGTCCAAAATACGCACGAAAAGAACGCACACAGGACGACCGCGAACTATCATGCGTCAGAGCTCGACACTTGAAGCGCGCTGCTCAAACATAAAGCAGGACGCACGAAACGAACGAACACGCAGGACCAGCGCGAACTGTCACCGTTATTAGATGTGAAGCATCTTATAGCGGAGCTCAATCCGGTGGTGGTGATGGTCGTGGTGGTGGTGTGCGGCGTGACCACCCTTACTGCGCATGCGCATACCCTCTCCACACACCTCCTCTCCACCCCTCCTCTCCACTTCCCCTCTCCCATTTCCCCCTCACCAATTTCCCTCTCCACTCCTCCTCTCCCCACCTCCTCTCCACTACCCCTCTCTTGTTTCCCCTCTCCCCTCTACAATATTTGAAACGCAGGCTAGACATGCCGAAATTCTCTCCTGCGCAACGCCGCGATGAGCACCAGCGCATGTGCGTACCCTCCCCCTCTCTCTCCTCTCCTACGCTGCCGCCCTCTCGCGCGCCTGTCGACCGCGTTCCCCGCTCACCCTGTGAGAATTAACGGCCAGGCTAGAGAGAAGACAAGACGCGCGTAGCGTTCCTCTTCGCGTTGCAAGACGCGAGGTCGGTAGCATGCCCAGCGAACGCCAACGGAACGCGATCGTGCAAGTGCTCCGGCTTCGCATCGCCTCATGGTCCCCGTTAGCGGGAAATGGTGCAATTTTTTACTTATTTCTGTTTGAAGAGCGCGCTCCTTTCGCAAACGAGCCCGCTGCAGCGAGTGACGTGACCTTCGTACGCTCTGTGACTTCAGCGCGGACATCGCGGGGAAAGCACAAGACATACAGCCCCCCGCTCCACCCCCGGCCGCCCCCTTCTTTCCTCGAGATAAGCGCACGAAGGCGACCATGCCCTGTAGGGCGAAAGCAACGGCGTTTTTAGGAGCGGGGCGACGATCTTTAAACCGCGACGCGCGCACGTCGCGCCATCTATGTGGTGACTTAGAAAAGATGCTGAAGTAAATGGCGTATGGGTGATTCCACGTAAGATCGAACAATCGATGGCTGGTCGACCTCTCAAATTTGTTTCAAAATTTTATATATTATTGCCCGATGAGTGGAAAGAAGAGATCCGCAATTTGTTTTGCCGCCAAAAATTTTTTCGAAGCACAGGAAATCAATAATGACGAAGAGGTGGAGTGAAGCGCTCATCCGCTCTGCTGTTTTGGCCAACTTTCCTTCTGAATTGCACAAAATATATTAAAGTTAGGTAGCTGAAATTTCTTTAACTAAATATATGCATGTTTTTGCTTCTGCTCAGGTATTTTTAGTTTTGATGTGTAGTGTAGATGTTTTATAAAAAACCTCAAAATTGGCCCAGGGAACATTATTTTCTTTAATTTGAAGATTTTTATCTCAAAAAATCATTGTAGCAGAGCGACAAAAATTGCGCATTACGTTCTTCGCATGCTTATCTATCACACTGCCGAATCTTACATTTATGTAACGTTTTAGTAAAGAGATATGACTGGGCTAAGTTAAAGAAAACACCGCACAATGGAAACTTCTGACGACATTTAAAAAAAAAAGACATTTTTTTATATTTTTTAAACTTTGTCCATTTATTCTCCTCCACATCAGCTTTCATAATCATTGAAAACATGTTGCATAATGTCGTTGCACTAACAGTTACGACCCCTCCAATGAGACCCTTAGGCAAGGATTGGCAATTCCGACTTCTTGCCCAGCAAGTGTACAAAATGCAGGCAGGATTGACTTTTTTTTATTAAAAGGCCAGCAGGTACCGAAAAAGGTGTCGCCGGCAGTGAACACGTTAATATTGAAATTATTTCGTCTCTGCAGCAGCCACGAGCGCGGGGCTACCGAGCAGGCGCGCGCGCACCCGAGATGCTCGTTGTAAGAGACAGCGCAGTGAGAGCTCGTTTTCGCGTCCTCAGACCGATTGAGTTCGAAACAGCAACACCTCTCGGGTGACTTGAACGCACGTGCAGTGGAACTTCGCTATTTTATCCACCCTGTGTTCGCACCGCAGCGAGGCGCTGATAAAACGGCAGAGATGGAAGCAAGATGAAAACTCTATAAGGGAGCAATGAGCACTCGCTTCACACACGCTGCTGCCAGAGAAACTGCGCTGCGCCAGTTGCGATCAGTGGAAAGCATTAACGTGGCGCTCCAGTGGCAAAGCAAAATATGGAATGTCACAGGAAAGAAAAGTAAAACTATCGGTAACCGGATGCGCTTGCCTATCTTAGATGTCGGCAGCAGACGGCCTGAACTGGCCGCGCGTTCAGAGCGCTGTTCACACTTCATGCGGCGCGGATAGTTCTTGTGTTTTGCTCTCACTCTACTCCTCCTGTGCGTCTCATGGCGAGAAGTATAGCTCGGAATGAGTGTACTGTGGAGACTACCTTTTGAAGCACAAGAAGCTTAAAGGAGTACTGACACGAATTTATAAAAATTTCGGATTGTTGCTCTAAATAAAAATACTGGTGTCGAGAAACCTAAAACGACTATTGTGGTGCCTGGGAATGCATGGTATATATTTTAATTAGCGCCACCTTAAAAAGACACTTTCGGTTTAGATGTCGAGGGGGTGGCTTCTCAGTGTCGTTTCAGAGCAGTGTGACGTCACGGAGATACAGAAACTCGCGACGTACAAGCAGCAAATTCGTCATCTGCTCGTGGTGCACATAAACAACGATGAGTGAATTGTCGTCCTGTGACCCTGACAGTAGTTTCTGCGATTTAGGCTGCATGCAGGACGCAGAACTCGCATACTCGCGGGAACTGTCTTGACTCGTCGGGATAATGTCCTTGCAGTGTGCCTGTCTTACAGATGCTCAGCGACGAAAACTTCTAAGTCAAATTAAAATATTCTATACGTGTTCCCCGACTGCAGTGTGTGGACAGCGTTGACACTGCTTACCAACGAAGCAAAATATGTCCCTTTTGCGATGTTTCAAAATCGTGTCAGTACTCCTTTAATTATTGCAAAGAGGCCAACATTTCGCAGAGTTACCGACCTAGGCACATACGCTTTGAAGGAACGTTTAACGCCCGAAAGATCAGTGACTGCCAGTGAGACGGACTACTTGTGCTACGCGTGCTTTTGCTACCACTGCAATGAAAGATCTTCACGGAACGCACAGTTTAACGACGACATTCTTATGCCCCCTGAAAAAGAAATCGACGTCATTAATCAGATCACTGCGACTACCGGTGCACGTGCGTTCAGGTCACCCGAGAGGTGTTGCTGTTTCGAACTCAATCGGTCTGAGGACGCGAAAACGAGCTCTCACTGCGCCGTCTCTTACAACGAGCATCTCGGGTGCGCGCGCGCCTGCTCGGTAGCCCCGCGCTCGTGGCCGGTGCAGTGACGAAATAATTTCAAAATTAACGTGTTCACTGCCGGCGACACCTTTTTCGGTACCTGCTGGCCTTTTAATAAAAAAATTTCATTCCTGCCTGCATTTTATACACTTGCTGGGCAAGAAGTCGCAATTGCCAATCCTTGCCTAAGGGTCTCATTGGAGGGCTCGTAACTATTAGTGCAACGACATTATGCAACATGTTTTCAATGAGTATGAAAGCTGATGTGGAGGAGAATAAGTGGACAAAGTTTAAAAAATATAAAAAATGTTTTTTTTTTTTTTTTAATGTCGTCAGAAGTTCCCATTGTCCCGTGTTTTCTTTAACTTAGCCCGATCATATCTCTTTACTGAAACGTTACATTAATGTAAGATTCGGCAGTGTGGTAGATAAGCATGCGAAGAACGTAATGCGCAATTTTTGTCGCTCTGCTACAAGGATTTTTTGAGATAAAGACCTTCAAAGTAAAGAAAATAACGTTCCCTGGGCCAATTTTGAGGTTTTTTATAAAAACATCTACACTACACATCAAAACTAAAAATACCTGAGCAGAAGCAAAAACATGCATATATTTAGTTAAAGAAATTTCATCTACGTAACTTTAATATATTTTGTGCAATTCAGAAGGAAAGTTGGCCAAAACAGCAGAGCGGATGAGCGCTTCACTCTACCTCTTCGTCATTATTGATTTCCTGTGCTTCGAAAAAATTTTTGGCGGCAAAACAAATTGCGGATCTCTTCTTTCCACTCATTAGGCAATAATATATAAAATTTTGAAACAAATTTAGAGGTCGACTAGCCATCGATTGTTCAATCTTACGTGGAATCAACCGTATATAAATAGCTCGCCATTAGCAGGCTGAAAGACGTTGCTGTTTGTGGCCTAACGTCTAACGCCGCGCGCTGAGAAGCGAGAGGTCGCCCGTTCAATTCCGCGCGTCGGAAAGTTTTTAAGTGCGAATGCACTTTATAAGCGACCCTGAATCCGCCGTCCCATAGCAACGGCGCGAGGAGCGGAGAGGAGCGTCTGTAGTAGAACACTGTAGTCTCTAGCAACGGCGCAGCGACGTCACGCCCCACGTGACTGCGCGCGCTCCGCCCTCCGCTCCGTGGCTGCGCGCGCCCCGCGCATTACCTGTGGTGATGAAGGCCGGCGGCGAGACGCCGAACGAAAGCGTGCGAAGCGAGCCGAGCACCCCGAAGCCGATCTGGCGCGGGGACGCGCGATGCGTGAGCGAGCGCGGGCCCTCGAATTCGATCGGCCGGACGCGCGCTTCAAGCGAGACTTCCTGGACCGCAGCTTCGGGTATAGCTGCGCGGTGTGCGATCGACTGTGGTTCGACAACAACCTGAGCCCCATCTCGGGCGTGCGCAACGCCGCCAACAAGTTGAACGCGTTGCGGGTTCTTTGGAACGAGTTCGGAAGACAGATCATCATCATCAGTAAAAGTGCTTTGCACTTAAAAACGGCCAGACCTCCGTGGGTCGGCTGGCGCATGCTCTCTCGCTGCCGTCTCGTTCGCTCGGCTCTGCAGTTTAGTCGCGCGCGCCCCCTCATAGTATCACCCCGTGCTTCGCACTTCCTCATACTCCCCTTCGGGGAAATGCGGGTTTTTCTGAATTATTTTTCTTTGTGTCTTTTATATATACATCGACGGTGCATGATGGCGGTGACGGGGATGACAAAAATCAGCCGAGACTGTCCAGATAATTGCTATCGCAATAATATGATTACCTCTGTCTGGAATATTGGCGTGAAGTTGGGATGTGGAATTCAAAACAATCACTTTCCTGTTGTTGAATAAATGTGCGTTAGAACTTTCCCATTATGTCAAGCCAGTAGGTTGCTGCCTTGAGAAAGACAAGTCTAAGAAGCTGAATGTTCCTATTATTTTCCCTATACAGGTGCAAAGCGTTGTACGAGAAGACGTTCGGAAGGTAAGCAAACAGAGAAGAGTACCACATTTTTGGCTCTCATAGCCTTTTTTATCCGCATAGATATTACTTGCATGTACGAAAATTGCGAGGACGTAACTCTGACAGAAATTCTCAAACGCTTCTGCCGGAGCCAGTGGCGTAGCTAGGGGGGGGGGGGACACCGGACCCATGCCCCCACCCCCCTGAAATTTCTTTTTTGCTATGGCATACAGAGCCCGAAATGACACTTCACTACATCTGCCTGCCCGGTCCCCACTTCAAATCAAGGAGGTGCACTCCCCCGAGAAAAGTTTCTGCCTACGCCCCTGGCCGGAGAAAAAAAAAAAAGCTTCCATGGCGTTCGTCACTCACTCTGGTGTAACTTCGTCTCAACGTACCGCTGTGTCCATCGGCTGCTAGATTTCATGGTCTTTTCGGCTGGCTCACCATCGTTATCGTATTCACTCGATGTGCACCACTTGGCGACGTCCGCAATATCCGCTGGAAGAACGCTTCTATTCGAGCGCTTCATGTCTGTGTAGTTTTCATCACTGCTTTCTATGTCAGTCACTGTGGCTGCAAAATTTTACTCACATCACCCTTTGTCACGTACATAGCTCAGTTTACTAAATATAGGCCGGCTGCGTTTACCGCATTCTAGCTTATGACCTCCTGACATCTGAAGAACGAAACTCTCCCCGGTTAACTTCACACTTATTATAAGTGGGTCAAAAAAATTTGTATGAAGACAAAGAAAGGATGAAAACTTAAATTTCTTCCGCTGCGTGGTGTCTGTCGTGCAGAGTACCAGTTGACCCAGATGCAGCAGTCCGTACGTGGACAGAGACCTGCCTGATTGGCTGTTGGTGGCGCAAGTCTTCAGTTAAAGAAGTAGTGATTTTAAGGAATATCAAAGAAGCGTTCTAGGTATAGAATTCTGTGCGTATAGTAGTTAACACGGCAGTCTCTTCGATTCGTTCTCAAAACTAAATATGGCATCACATACGCCTGTGCTGCAGGGACCATGAGTCGACGACCCAAGCGACATGAACACCAAAGACATAAGCTGAGGCCAAATTTTTCAAAAAGGGGCTTAGACAAGTCTTTCCTTTGTGTTTTATACCTGCGAGATTTCATAAATTATAGTCTCTGGTTTCTGCTTGATTACAGTAACACCACTCAGGGGAAGTAGCAATACCAGACACTTAGGAATAAAAAAAATATTTATGGCATACTACAACAAAGTTTAGTTATGAAACTTGAAACTTCCTTGTGCAGCACCATATTGAAACTTCCTTGTGCAGCCCTCACCGATCCTTCCGAGCCTAGTCCGACGCACCAAGCTCCTCAACCAGCTTTCGACGTCAATCCCAGCCTTCCGAAGCATAAGTAAGAACAACTCAAAACCCTGCTCTTGATATACAAGGACTGCTTTTCATCGCCGTCAAGAATTCGCCAGACCCCTGTCGCAAAACCTCGCATCATTACAGACGAACATGCCAGACCACCCTGTCAGAGCCCGTAGAGAATTTCGATGCGAGAACGCGAGGCCGTAAAGAAACAAGTCGACGAAATGCTGCGCGACGACATCATCCAGCCATCCAAGAGTCCGTGGGCGTCACCTGTGGTGTTAGTGAAAAAGCAGGACGGAACCCTACGCTTCTGCGTCGATTATCGCCGCCTGAACAAGATCACGAAAAAGGAGCGCGTGTGGCTTATGCTGTGCCAGGGAGTGCTAATGTTGGATATCTTTACTTTTTACAGCCGAAGATTTGATATATTCAGCTGGAAGAGAAACTTTCGAAATTGTGCGACAGTATTATGTGACGAGGGTGTTAGAACCATCAAGAGTGTGCATTTCATTGATGCTGCCGCGAGTGTGCCCGCTGCCTCATTTAATGCTAATCCAGAGTGACACCGGTATCAAACGTACAAGACATATTATTGGGCGGTTCCGAAACGTCAGATCATTTCTTCCGATTACGTGAATCATCTCATATATAGATTGCGCTGGCGAAGAGCGGCACTGGGGCTCAGTTAGCGCGAGGACAGAGGCAGAAGAGGAAATAGAACAGCTGGCCCAGGGATCGGGCGTTGTCTCTGTTTTGCTCATTACAATGGCGCAGTCTACGAAACTTGAAGCGTCAGGGTCAACCCACCTGCTTTCTTCAGTGATCACAGTGTGGGTCACTCCATCTAAGTAACACCTCCTCGCTAATGAACACCAGGACCCTACTATAGGGCTGACACGCTGGAGTTTTGAGTACTGTGGCGGAGCCTGGTGGCGTGCGCCGAAGTTGCTTGGGTAGTCAAAAATGGACGCTGACCGGCGAGTTACGCAGTTCTCAGTTGCTTTGAGCGTTTTACTTAATTTTGCGCCTAGTTTTCAGGCTCAAAAAGAGCTTAAAACGTACGCAGGAACTTGTCCGCTATGCCTGCAGAGTCTGACATGTTTGACGAGCGATCCCTGCTTCAACAAACCGTGCCGAAAGCAGGTGGTCCGGGCGACTGCTCTGAGCAGTGCGCGGTCCCGAAGCGCGGTCGCCGCCGTTATTGCGTGGTTAATTGCCTCGAAAGTGGGGGTAAGGATCCTGATGTGCGGTTTTACTGGTTCCCCTGAAAGCCGTACGAAGTGGAGCGACGGAACCGATGGATACGTGCCGTCCGACGCGTGAAGTGAGTACGCGAGCAAAACGTGGTTTGCAACGCAACGTGCTGATTACTTTTCGTATGGGATATGTGTATATATTCCCTCTGTGCAGTCCACACGGCACGCCGTGGCTGCCGACGGCGATCACGAGGATATGCAGCCGGCATTTCGTGGGAAACGAGAAAAACGATGCCATGAGTCACCCTGCGTATGTGCCTACAATTTTTCCGTTAGCTTACAGCCGGCTGCTTCCAGCGGCCGGCTGTAAACATTGCGCGCCGTCGCTTCTCGACCGCCACCGCACGCTGACAGAATTTGACGAATTTCCTAGAAGCAAATGTTGAAAATTACGACCGTGCATGGGGAAAAAGTGTGTTTGCGACTGAATGCGGCAGAAAACGGCACACGGCGCGAATGCGCTCATTCGGGCCGCCGACGGCTAGCCTTCGTCCCTTTACCTTTCTTGATTCCGTTTCGTCGTGTAATGCAAATCATTCGGCTTTCTTAACAGAAATCTTTTCGTTTATGCACTGTCGTTAATCGCACGAGCATGCCTCGTAAAACTTAACTCGAGTTCAACGTCGTATTAGATTCGCTGCACTTGCGAGTTGCAGCGCGCCGAAATGGTTCCTTCAATCTCCTGCACGTCGTAAACATACTTGACGTTGACGAGCTTCTTGCGTTTACGCAGATTGCTTGGCCTGAAGAACTCAGCCACGCCAGAAATTGGCCGAGATCCAAAGCGCAGCACAACCGACAGCGGCGGCTCCATTGCGCATCTGAGCTTAGTGCTGCATGCGGCCGCCAGTCTGACTACTCGAAACCAAAGAACTTATCGTAGGGGGCGCTTTTCAGCACCGTTTTCGCAGCGCCGCCTGGGCAGCCAGTCAGGCCTATTGCCGGCACACGGACCTCGTGAAGGGCGTCGCTCTAACGACGCACCCGCAGGGAATCATCCCGACTGTGCAGATGTGCCTTGCAATAACTTTCGCGACCTCTGGGCGGAACGGCCCGGGCGAGACACAGAAGCAGGCTGAAACGGGGGCTTCGCGAGTCAGACCTCAGATTCTATGCTGGGACTCAGCTCCCGAATGTTCTTGCCAGAGATCAACACCGACTCCAAGTTGCAGGTGTCGGAGTCGCGGGCCACAAGCTCATCACTGCTTGGAGATACGGAGCTCCCAGCACGTGTACAGCTACTATTCAAGAAACTAGACCTGCCCGTAGATGGCAGAAAGGTTGTCTCTGGCCAGTCGGCGCCACATTTGCAAACTTCGCCGCAGTTAGTGGCTGAGTGTGCCAGCTATTCGATCGTAGAGGCCAATGCAAACGAAGTCGTAATCGTCGAACATCTTCCCGTATCGTCAAGGTCTTTTGACGCCAATATGACCGCGCCTATGCCTACCGTGTCGGCATCAACAATGCCGGCAACGAGGTCTGCGAACTTGCTGACGACAGGTACATTACCCTGACTGTCGGCCTACCACCTGAACGCCTCGCGGATCACCACGAAGCTGTTGTCGCCATAGGATTTACCACTGCTCGTACAGACAATCACCAGCTCGACCAAAGCAACCAGGTTCAAGGCAACGAGGTTCAAAGCAATGATCGCGTCCACGCGTACACACGCGATACCGAACCCCCAGAGATCATCTTTCGTTGCAGTGGCCGCACAACAAAGGAGTACGGCGATAGCGCGGGAGAGGCGGTTGCATGGCCTCACGAGAATCTCGTCTCACAGTCTGTCGGAGCTCGCACGCATTCTGTGTTGCCTAGGCATTTCCCGGATGGGCTCGCAAACACGGAAAAAGACCACACCTTCAAACTAAGGCGGCATCATTGTCGGGTAGGCATGCAACCAGCCTTGCGTCACACCAAATTTCGCCCCCCGGAGATACCTTTGCCAGCACCACGAGACAATTCTCAGCGTGGCAAAGAGAGACCACCGAGGCACTCCAGTTCCGTCCTCCTGAGGCATTGCCACAGACGACGACGCAGATACAGAACCTGCACACTTGACCTAGCTGCGGGCAGACCGACACCAGTGAAACCTTTGATAACGACAACCACCGCTAAAGACATGACACTTGGCGCGCAGGCATCTATCCTTGAAGCGTGTCCGAGTTTGATGACGAAGAGCGGCACTGGGGCTCGGGTTCGGCTACGCAAAAGAAGAGGCGAGAATAGAACTTCTTTATCTTTGTAATCAGCACTCGCTGGAAATATTGATTTTCAATTATCACGCGCTTTGCGTTGCCTCATTCCCACCCACGTACTTTTAATCAGATTAATCTTATTAAAGCTGGGCTGGTCTGGTTAGTCTGGCTCCTTTCCCTCTTTGCTCGTTTTACAACAAGGACGAAACAGTGGAACATTATCTTTTATCATGCAACCGCTTCAATTTTCTGAAAAAAAAAAACACATTCTCTAAGCGGTGTTTAATCGAATTAGATTAGATTTCATGACTTCTAATGTTTTATCCTTGGGAGCCTCCTCATTAGGTTATTGTCACCGGGATGTCTGTTCTGCTATAGAATAATTCTTACGGGGGGGTTGCGGGGCTAAAAGCACGATTTTTGAAAAAGTATATCTATTTTCAAGTTTGAGCTGTTCTGGACAGATGGTTCGTTAAAGAACATGCTCACCAAGTTTGGTTGTCATCTGTACAGCAGAAAAAAAGAAAATTCATTTTACGAGAGGGTGGCGTGAATTTTCTGTGCAGAGCGTCTCTGAAACGCCCGTTTCAAGAAGCGGCTGCAAAGCGGGCGGGAAGCCGGACGTGAAGGTAGTGCCCGTGTTAGATTGTTTGTTTTTTGCACTTTTTGTCACAGAAGAGCTTCTGTCGACAGTACATCAGAGGACAAACAAATAATATAGAAATTCACATTTTGAGCCACGCAACGACAGTCAAGTCGCTGGAATATTGGAACTGAAGCTCAAATTGGCGGAAATGTATCACGTGACCACCCGCCGCTGCTTTCATGCCAATTCTGAGTTAATGCTGCTGTGTTTGTGTGTCAGTCGGCTTGTTTGAAATGTTCGAGTTCCTCGGAGTTCATTGCTATCAGTGCGTGGTCCGTTTTGTGATAACCACGCATTGAGAGCAACATTCACAGCACAAAAGCTGAGAAACAATAAAGACGATTGCATGAAATTGTCACAGAACAATGTCATGTTGGTGAGGAAGGCAGTATTTATGCAGCTGGTCACTTCGATCATTTTTTTTTGCCATTGAAATAAACAGCATGTTCTGAAATCTTGAAACTCATTTTTGTCAGTGCGCATTTTTTGGCGGAATGAGCCTCTTAAGAAAACTATCATTTTCAAACTGCTTCGCCAAAAACTGCTTACAAGGTTGTTTCTAGACTGATGTTTTGTCAGGCACACGATAAGGTACTTTACTGTTCCCTAACTAGTTTCTAACACACAAAGAATTCACTAGTCTGGCATGAAGTGACAAGGAAAAAAATAATCTTTGCTTTTAGAGCAGTGGTATTTTTACAGAAACGGTCATAAAAATACGTCACTCGGCACATTCGCACTGCAAACCTTGTAGACGACTTAAAATGACAAATAACTCGCACATTGTCATTATTTTTTCAATGATATTTTTCCTCAGTTAGCATACATGAATGATCATTATAGCAGCTGAACGTTTTTTGTGTTCGTGCTAAGGTTCTGAAGTTTATTATATGTCCTAAAATCGAGAAGATGAGCCATCCCTGAACTTTTCATCAGTATCAGTGCAGAAGTACAAATGTTGACAATAAGAATCCTAGGTGAACAACTCCTCAATTCACACGCAATATTTTGGTGCCCTGCGCATGCGGGACTTGAGGGCAACGAAAGGGCCGACCGGCTTGCTCGCGAATTAAGCATCCGAGCTCCGGTCGCAACCCTCGAGGAACCCCCAACAACTCCACGCGACATCCTCGAAAATCAAAGAGGAGAACGGCAAAAAATACAGTGATCCCCATCCGGATCTTACCGAAGAACAGGCGCGAGAGTGCAAACTAACACTTACCCTCACTTACAAAGACAACACCACATACACCCCACAATGTACGCGCGCAGCTGTCCGTGGTGTGGAGAACGGCCAACTCTCGCCCACATCACGTGGGAATGCCAATCGCGGCCCCCAAACGTCAATTCTCCCCTTTTGGGGTCACAATCTCGATCAAGACAGTGGGAGAGCTGGCTTGCTAGCAAGGATCGGGAGAGCCAGCTGGCTCTGCTCGACCAAGCCCAGCGAGCAGCAAAGGCCAGTGGAGCCCTGGACTGAGGACCCCACCCACTTGCCCAGAAACGTTATAGAGCCAGTAAATGTTTAACTGGACATTTAGCTCTTCATCCCCCTTTACTTGAATCAGGGCGGTCTTGACTCCAAATTTCTAAATTAGCATTATTATTTTAATCTAACTATTCTAGAATTCATTAGTCATACAATTCATATGTGATCACTTTTATCTATAAATTAATTGTTTCTGGGCCAATCCCCGAGAGTGGGTGTGAGCCATCCATCATCATCATCATCATCATCATCATCATCATCATCATCAAGAGCTGGAACAGGGATTGGGTATTAACGCGATAGCGTTAGAGAGCTCGTATCGCAGAAATAGCGCCGTCGGCGTCGGTGCCGTTGGTTGTGAGCGAAAAATCATCGTCTTGTCCGTGACCGAAAAATCAAAAAAGCTGCAAATAAAATAAATAATAAAAGTGTTGGGTCCGAGTGAGAATCGAACCCAGGCCGTCTGCGTGGCAAGCAGGTGTTCTACCACACAGCCACGTCTGTGCTTGGAGCTGCACTAGAAGTAACTTTCATGCTTCCCAAAAATACGCGTCCTGTATACAGGCGTCACAGTACGAGATGTAATATCGCAGTAATATTGCGTGGTACAAGCGTACATTGCCATCGGGCGTCACACCATGTCAATATGATAACGACTTGGTGGTTTAAAGCCAGCTACCCATTACAAAAGGCACACACATCACTGCGCGTATTCCCTTAAGACCACGCAGTGGGTGCGTCGCAACTTCCAAAAAGTTTCTCGCGCATAATTGCTCCTGATTTAAAGCATGTTACCGATTACATAAGGCACGCACCTTAGTCTGCGCATTCTGTTAAACACTCGTAGTGTTCGAAGTACGCACTAGAAGCAGGATATCGTTATCGCGTTCAACTCTTAAAGGCGAAGCTTAAGTGTCCCCCAATTTTTGTCTCTGTTTCGCTCATTACAATGGCGCAGTCTACAGATCTGGAAGCGGCCGGCTGAAGCCACCTTCTGTCGAGAGCACATCAGATAGCAAACAAATTAGAAATGCACGTCCAGTGTCGCTGGAAAACTGGAAATGCAGCTCAAAGTGGCGGAAGTGTATCACGTGACCAAAAACCGCTACTTTCACGCCAATTCTGAGTTACTCCTGCTGTGTTTGTGTGTTAGTCGGCTTGTTTGAAATGTTCGACTTCCTCGGAGTTCATTGCTATCAGTGCGTGGTCTGTTTTGTGATCAACGCGTGTTGGGAGCAACATTCACAGCTCGAAAGCTGCGAAAAATATAAGACGATTGCATGAACTTGACACAGAACAGTGTCATATTGATGAGGAAGGCCGTATTTATGCAGGAGGTTGCTTTTATAATTTTTTGCCATCGAAATAAATGGCATGTCGTGAAATCTCTAAACTCATTTTTCTCAGTTCGCAATTTTGGGTGGAACAAGGCTTTTTGGAAAACTATCATTTCCAAACTGCTTCACCAAAAGCAGTTTACAAGGTTGTTTCTAGACCGATATTTTGTCAGGAACACGATAAGGTACTTTACTGTTCCCTAACTAGTTTCTAACACACAAAGAATTCACTAGTCTGGCATGAAGTGACAAGGAAAAAAATAATCTTTGCTTTTAGAGCAGTGGTATTTTTACAGAAACGTCATAAAAATACGTCACTCGCCACATTCGCACTGCAAACCTTGTAGACGACTTAAAATGACAAATAACTCGCACATTGTCATTATTTTTTCAATGATATTTTTCCTCAGTTAGCATACATGAATGATCATTATAGCAGCTGAACGTTTTTTGTGTTCGTGCTAAGGTTCTGACGTTTATTATACGTTCTAAAATCCAGAAGATTAACCAACCCTGAACTTTTCATCAGTATCGGTGCAGAAGTTCAAATGTTGATATTTAGCCCTTCATCCCCTTTTACTTTAATCAGGGCGGTTTCGATTCCAAATTTCTGAATTAGCATTAATAATTTAATCTAACTATTCTAGAATTTATTAGTCATACAATTCATATGTGACATTTATCAATAAATTATTTGTTTCTGGGCCACTCTCTCAGAGTGGGTGTGAGCCATTCATACAGGCAATCATCATGATCATGAACACTGGACCCGGGATCGGGTGTTGTCTCTGTTTCGCTCATTACAATATATATATATATATATATATAGATTATATAGATATATATATATAGTTGAAGAAATGAAGGAGATCATTTACGTTTCGGCCGTGGCACGGCCTTCTGACGTGATTCTGACGAAGGCAGTGCCACGGCCGAAACCTAAATGAGTAAAAATATGCAATTTTCGTAAGTGTGCTCCCTCATTTCTTCAACTACATGTGCACCGGACCTTCAGAACTGTCTTTTCAATTATATATATTATATATATATACATGGACGTGAAATTTTGTGAGGTGGTCACGGTGGTAATGCGGGCTAGGTAATTGTCTAGCGCCCATGCATTTATGTCTGCTCTTGCGCCTGTGTCTTTACTTGCTTGCGCTACAGAAATGAAGCTCTGTGATGTAATTCGATGACTTTGACACTGTCTAAGCAGTAAAAACAAACAATGAGTATATCAAATAACCTCTTAAGAAATATATGTTGGGAGTTTGCATAATGCAAGAATATTTGTCATTAACTCTGCCTGGAATATGGAATAAATGTTTAAAGCTGGGAAGTCGAAGTGACAACGACCGGCTTAAACGCTGTTGAATTACTTCGCACTCCTGCATTCTCATCCCCAGCGGAAGCATCTTTGTCGAAGACTGAATTTCTTTGTAGGTCTCTACAAGCCGTTTATATAGTGAAACAGCAATTGTTTAGCATTATTTCGAAATATATGTGATGAAATTTTGTTAGTGGTACATGGTTCGGTACATTTGGGAAAAGTATCGTGGAGTACTACTTGTAATGGTTCCAATTCCTTCTGCACAAAGAATTTTTTCCAGGATAATTTACTCGAGTGTATTCATATAAAAAAAATCACAGCATATCCACGGAGTGAATGATGATGAGTGGGCGAAGCTGCGGAGGTTCATCGGTAAACCGTGAATCTTCCGTGAATTCTGCCCAGTACATCATCACCGACGTGAGATCGGGCGCGTTTATACTAAAGGTTCGATGAGTTATGACGACTTGCAGCGCACTTTAATTTTACATGTACGCTGTGAATTTTCATTGTTTAGAAAACCATTGCTTAGAAAACATCTGGCGTCTTTCGTTAAGCAGCTGGCGTCTTTTCGTTTTGCTTTAGAAACATCTGGCGTTCTTTCGTTTTGCTTTTACAAAACATCTGGCGTCTTTTGTTGGTTTATTTCATCAATCAACGGCGTTTTGAACAAAATTTTTATTGTTTAATCACGCACAGGAGAAATCTCACCAGGCACTACCTTGGAGGTAAAGAATGGCTGCTAATGGGAATGAGAGACAGAAGAAGTCGGCTTTTAGCTAACGTTGCGAATTTTTTATTGTTCAACAACGCACAGGAAAAATCTCCCACCGGCACCACCTTGCAGGTCAAAGCGTAAGACTGGTTACATACTACGCTACGAGGGACGAACGGGTGCCGCTATAAGGAGCTTCGCCCCTAAAATGCGCCCGTCTCATTAAGAAACAGATTTTTGGAGCGTCTGTGTGAGAAGCATACTTGTCTACAGCGTTTGAACCGTCAGTATAGGAAACCTACTTTGAAGAAGGCTAATGCTTTTTTACTGGATAGCGCTAAACAGCTCGTTTCGTAAATTCCGGCGTGTGCGTCGGCGTTGTTGGCTACGAGTGAAAAATCGGCGTTGTACGTGGGTGAAAATTTGAGATAGGTGCAAGTAAATAAATAATAAAGTTGTTGGCTCGAGTGGGAATCGAACCCAGGCCTTGTGCCTGGCAAGCAGGCGTTCTACCACAGAGCTACGCCATGGCTTGGAAATACTTTTTAAAATAAAGATTAAGGAGGCTTCGCACCAGTGGTGCCAAGCCTGGTGGAAGTGCGGAGCTGGGCGGCCCGCACTTCCTTTTCTCTATTTCCCTCTATAGTTCGACATTGTTTTAAGTGAAACAAAATGTATGCAGCGCTTGTTTGAACTGTTCCGGCGACGCACTCAAGACTGGTCGTTGGCTGGCTCAGTGCCTACAACGTAGCAACGCGTTTTTCCTATCGCTTCGAAGTTGTATAGCCGGTGATTCTTGTTTCTGACTGGCCTGCTGCAAGAGCCGACCATCGGGCAGCGTTGCGCTGAGCGGAGATGTTGAACCGCGGGCCCACGCACGCCCGGAGCAGAGAGCCGAGGCAGAGAGCAACTCGTGATGAAGGAACCTAACAGAAGTTTATTTACTTCTTGTAAGGCGACAGAAAAATTAGACAAGCGGGGGCTCGGGGGCTCGTTATATATAGTTGGTGCTCCTAGTTGGAAGAAATGCCTTAATTAGAAGCCTTAATTGGAAGAAACGCCTTAAAGTGCTTGGGTGGTAGGGCTATTGTCCGGCAGTTAATCTGCCTTTAGCCGTACCATCCCTTGACATGTAACATGTTGAAAATAAACAAATAAATAAAATAAATTAAATTAAAAATGTCCAATCAATGTCAAGTTTTGACGAACAATGTCAATAGTGCACACCTGTCGACCACTATTAACAAACACAGGTGCCACGAAAGACATCCCATCCGAAGCACTAAGTTGATGATAGTCCTCTCGCTGAAAACCGCATTCCTCACATACTCGAAAGACGAGGAAGGGTCATCTGCGAGGAAGGGTCATTTGCGGGCACCACTGCGTCGCTGCCGCACCTGCAGATGGAAGCGCCCGGTCCACCGGGGGCCGACAGATATGGGTGACAAATGCGTTTACCGCAGTGAGGGAGGGGGGGTTCCCCGGTGTCCAAGAAGCCTGAAAAACTTTTCTACGGACCGTTTCCACAACGCCTCGCAAAGGCTTTGTAACACTCTTCAGAAAGCAACCATGGACGATCGCACCAGCTTGATTTTGTCACCACTGGGAGTGTTCTTTGTAGCTCTTCGCGATTTGGCTCAGAAGCGACGAGGTATCCGTGGCGTCCAGGCTTGGAGGCTTGCGCTCGTATCTGCACGGCCTCTCGATGATAGAAGAAATACGCGAAATCCAGCCCGCTTTGCGCGGCCGGAGGCCGGCCCTCTCGCTCGTTATTCTTCTGCCGCACCAGTTCCAGTAAAAGTGGGTAGTCTGAGGGTCAACCATGACGCGTGACAATGCGATTCCAATCTATAAGAAAGAAAGAAAGAAATATTCCTGGCTTTCACGCACCTTCACTGTAACTGGGAGCGGCACTCGTCGGCGGACAGAAGCCGCCGATGCAGGGAGATTGAAGCCACGTGATAATAAACTCTTAAGCGGTGGTTAAAAGTCACGTGACAGAAAGCTCCCTACGTAGTAAAATTCGATTGTGACATCCTTTTACTACGTTCCTCAGTGGTGGTGGTAAAACTATGCCATGTGCCACCTTTTATTCAAACGTGAGGTGGTATTTTAAAAGCGAAGCAGTATGCAGAGGTAATGAGCCGCGAAAAGCCCCAATCTCTGCTAGCTTTTGCTTACAGTGTACCATTTGCGGAACTCCGTTCCGAAACCCGAACAAATATTTTTAAACAGCACAGCGAACTAGCACGCCACCTGGAGGCCATGAAGGATAACACGACGCCTTGAGGGCCTAGCTGGGGCATTCCATAAAGCGAAGTCAATGCGCCAAACTTGAAAGGTACTCAACAGAAGAGGACACACGTAAAGATGGAGCGCAAGTCTTCGAGCGCTCGATCTTTATGTGTGTCTTGCTTTGTGGTGTCCCTTTCAAGTTTTGCGCAATCTGTTTCCATTAAAGAATAGAAAAGACGTCGTATTGCTCAAGTGTTCGCTAATAACGCTTGACATGCGGCTGCGAAGATTACGAGAAAGAGTCTATAAAAATTACGAAGATATGTGTAGCCGAAGTATCGCGCTTGAAAAGTAAGCTGCAAACATAAAGGCACAGCTCGCATTATAAAGCTTGATGTCACGGCAACGGAATGCAATTAAATGTCATTATTCATTTCTTTTACGTTCAGACGTGTTAGGTTTTGACAAATTGCATGTTAGGATTCTGATACATAGCGCCTATGGAGATTCCCATGAATGGAGAACTCTGGCCATCTTGGCCATCATCTACTCACAAACGAATAGGAAGGTCGTCGTGTACATGAAAATAGCGCGCGTGAACCACTCACCAAAGCCGCAGCTTCTGCCACTGCGCGCATTTCACCATCTGTTGTCCTTAATAGATGTAAATCTTCAAGTTGCATATATTCCGTGCTTGATTTCTGTTTACAGTCTTTCTTTTTTCAACTACATAATTAATTGAGTGTATGTCTGCGCAGAAAGCAGGCCGAGCACTATTGATCACATGCCTTCCTTTTTCCTGCAGCAAGGCCACAACTAGGTACCAAGACAATCCCTTATACGGATGGTGTGCGGGCAGAGTAAGGAACAATTTACTTGCATTGCACTCGTTGCGAGGATAATTCATATGCGGGGTGTCCCAATTACGATTACAAAGATTTAAAAAGTTGATTCATGTTACGTGCAGAAAACATAGCACATTTTTTCCCCAGTACACTGGAGCTGCTTCTAGTATATTGTTTCGCTAATGAGCTTTAAATTAGGCAATGATATAAATTTTGTAGATTTACAAGTACTCACGTAATTTTCAAATTCTCAGTGAGGCATATGTAGGAACGATTAAGTGACATCTAACTGCGCTATATTCAGGAACATACACATTGCGTGCTCATTTTTTGTGGCTGATAAAGAAACCCAGCGAAATGCGGAAAATGCATGCGACTGTGCTCTCAATCGCATAAGAAAGCTGCGTCCTCAGATAAGCTTACTGCAAGCAACCATTCTGCCTGTTGTTCTGAGACGGCGATCTGTACCTTGAAAGTGGTGCAGGAGGAGCGCCAACAACATACGTGGCGCTTTTATAAGGATTTCTTCCCTCGATTGTACGCCACCATAATTACCAATATCTTATGAACGACTGATCCCACTGACAAGGCTGTCGGAGCACTATTCTCACCACGGCCTGACCACGTGATACCAAATCGACGTGCTGCTCCGGCCAGGGAGTGGCAGATAAAGCATTCGGCTAACATATTTTAGAGCGCAGATCATACGCGCCCGTTCCTGCGTTGAGAGGCGTCGCCGTCGCCGTGGGTGGTGTAACCGATAGGCATGAAAAAGAAACAGATAGACATGAGAAAATAAAATAAGAAAAAGATACCCAGGATCGTATGACATAAGAACCCGGGCCCTCTGCGTGGCTGTCCAGTATTCTACCACAGAGCCACGCTGGTGCTTGAAACTCATCTGCAAAAACGCCATATACAGTTGTCATGTCGGGAAAGAAATCGCGTTAACCTATGTAATTGAGCGTGGCAGAAGAGTGAAATAGCAACCAATAATCACAGAATGCTAATTGCACAACGAATGCATGGTTTAAGGCTTCCCGCCACTACAAAGCGCTCAGCCATAATTCTTCATCGTCATCAGCCACATGAAGCATCAACAAAATGCACATAATGCGTAGCGGGTACCTCGTTTATGCGCAGGAAGACGAAGAGTGGCGTAGTGGGTGCTGCCCTATACTTCACAAAAAATATGAGTTGTGGCGTAGTCTATACCTTGCGGAAAGACAAAACTTCACAGTTGGCCTTGCCCCAACACGAAGCTGCGCTCAGAATTCGCATTAGTCAGTATCGTAATCGTCGGTGAATTTTTTGCTCTTATATTTCTTTCCTTGATACTGATTACCTAACAGTGAGCCTATTTGGAGGTGCTTCGTCTTGACGCGCGTTGCAGTTTATTTACGTGGTATTTTGTATTTCATAAGCTTCATCCTACAGCTGCAAAAAATGAGCATAAATAAGCAACCAAAGATTAGAAATGTAACAATACCTTCATTTGGGTAAGTTGGTCTATCATTAGAGGACAGTTGAAAAGCGCGAACGACGAAGACAAAACACATAAAACACATGCAATACTACCAGTCATGTATGTATTTCGTCTTCATCGTTAGAGCTTTTCAAGTATCCTCTAATCAGCTATCTATTTTACTTACAGAAATTACTTCAATGAGTCATTAAATGATCAGAACCATATTTATTCACGCGGGAAAAATGCGCTGAAAACACAAAATGTGAAGGGTTACATCATGATGCGTGAGACCACATAAATCCCATTATGGAACTTTTTATGCACTGCCAAGTCGAGCGTATGGTGTATGGAAAATAATAAACATTCGAAAGTTTCCCAACATTCAAGTAGTACGGGGAACCAGTGTAATGTTGACTATATATACAGTAAAAGCTCATTAATTCGGGTGTTATGGTACCGGAAAAACTGTCCGAACTAACCGAATGCCGAATTATGGAAAGCATCAAGAAAACAATAAATAAACAAGTTACAGAGACAGCGCAAACCACAAAGACACCACAAACGCCGACTAACAACTGAAAAGGCTCACAACGGTGAAAAAGAAGGCACGAGAACGTATCCGCGCATGCCCATGCGATAGGCGAACCTATGAATCGGGCACGCATACAAAAAACGCGATTATGGATGGTGACCATGCGTTTCTGAAATCCCGCGGCCGTTTCGGCTGTCCGTGAATGCCGTTTTGTTTCCTTTGCGTGGCACATTTACGGTGCTTCGCGCTCGGCGTGCTCCGAGGATTGTTCGAATTAACAAGGTTAAACCGTAATATGACCGAATTTACGAGAGCTTGGTGCCGTTAAATAATGCATGCACTGGCCCGAACCAGAGCACATCTGAATTATCCGATTTTCCGAAACAACGAGTGTCGAATTAACGAGCTTTCGCTGTATTAACGCAAATAACATTCTCAAATGGTAGTAAAGCAACTAGATACTTTCGTTGGTGTTAGCTAGGGCAGACGAAGAACATAATGAAATTACACCACTGCCGATTTCGGAATTTATCTTGATGACGCATAATTTTTTCTCCAACTTTTCTAGCCTTGCAGCCCAAGCAACGCGACTGACGCGTGCGGCAGTGACTGCGATTGTCTCCCCAAAGAAGTCGATGGCCAGAGCACGTACACCTGCAAGCAAGTAATATAACTGGAATAGTTGAACTTACTACGAAGCACTGATGTGTAGAAACACTAACGCAATAAAAATTGCCGGTAATCCTTAAAGAGTTCTTGTGAATTCTTCTCCAAAAAAGTTTCGTAGTTCCGACACATTGCCGCAATCGATTTTATGCGAAGCACACAGCGAGTAAGAAGCTGCTTTTACTGGATTTTTTGAGCGTTGAGCCAATTCTTGCGAGTTCTATCGACTCCTTTGTGCTATTTGAATAGCTGTGTGGATATCATGGGATTACCAGGCACGTCGGCTGCACTGGCGTGTAGAGGGTATCACTGTCCAACGTAACGCTGGCACTCACGCAACAGCACATACGTCACCTTCATCAAAATTAAGTCTTCGCAGCGATCGTAGCTTTACTCCTGCGGGGATGAGTAACCAGAGACTATAGCTTACTGTGTCAAAAGAGTAAATTTAAAAAGTTTACTGTACGGGGACAGGGAACACTGCTACCGCAGCTCACGTTAGACCGGAATCACCGCCAGAACTGATAGGCAGCCATTTATGTAATACACTTGTTCAGGATCTGTACAGCGTGTTGCTGGCTAAGTTTGTTGCGGCACGTTTTTTAGAGATTTTCTGCTGCATTCAAGTTGCCAACGATAACGGCATGTATTTTACTTATTTAACCCACGCAATGTCTCCTATAAGGATTCCGTTGTTGTGTGTTGTCTGTTCGTCGGTTGATATAGACTGTTAATCACCTGTGACGGATACCGGCTTAACCCGCAGTATGCCGATATGCGCCACATGTGACTGGGCGAAAGAGTTTCATGACGTACGCGACAGGCATGCCACGTCATTCATGTCATCACCTGTGAATCATGTCGCTATGCACCATAGCGGTGGATACCTATTCAGGGAGATGGCCACCAGGTCGCTCACATAACGCTCGTAAAATGGGAGAGGTGGCCAAACGGTGCCGCTTCACTAATGCGCTACACGTTGCCCAAGAGCTCTCGAGTTGCCGCCGCCTTACGCAAGGTGGCAGCTGAGGTGTTGCTGGCTCATTTGTCCGATTCGCCGCACTTTAAATACGAAGACGACGAGCGTCGCCAGCATTCAATCTGTATTTTTATAGCGTTAGCTACACTTGCCTAGCCGGAGCCGATTTCGCGTGGGGCATCATGAGCCGTGCTGCGCATGCGCGAGGATGAGTGCGGAGCCGGCATCTCACGCGCCATCCGCCACCACCGCGTGCGCCTCGCCACTGCTGGTGGCGGAGAGCGAGAGGAGTGGCGTCGTAGCCGGGCAGGACAGACTGGCGCCGGCGCGCGCGACTCGCCGCTGCTGCTCTGCGCATACGAAATGGGTGACGTCGTAGCTATGGCGCGCGCAGCTATTCGCTTTCGCTGTGCAGTCGCCGTCTGACAATGCGCTAGTGCCGCTTGATAGCGCCTCTGACTGGCGTTTGCATGTTCGTAACGCCATGGAGAAGGAGAGC
This sequence comes from Rhipicephalus sanguineus, assembly GCF_013339695.2. Lineage (NCBI taxonomy): Eukaryota > Metazoa > Arthropoda > Arachnida > Ixodida > Ixodidae > Rhipicephalus > Rhipicephalus sanguineus. The sequence goes on along the minus strand of NW_023615071.1, from coordinate 31,797 downwards.
GCAAATGCTGTTCAACGGCGCAGAAGAGCCGAGAAGCTTATGTCATCGGATCCCGAAGTAGTTGCCGGGCAATTAGCGGTTCAGCGTACGAAGAATGAACAGAGGAAGGGTAAACGTGCTGCGGAGACACTGGAGAAAAGGGAAGGACGTCTAGCAAAGCGGCGTTGCCAGGATGCTGAGCGACGTGCCCGACCACCTCTGCAGCAGCAACAACGAGGCGTCGTCGATGACGTCAAGGCTCGCCGATCGACTGTCTATACTGTGAAACTTAGCGAAAACGCCAGTGCGACTCGGACCTTCGAGATGGACTTCGTAAACAATCCGTTTGGATACGTGTGCGTCGTGTGTAAAAGACTATGGTACATGAGAGACTGGGCGCCGCTAAGTAGTGCCATGCGTGAAACGTTGAGTTTAGTGGCGGCGCCTGAGTGGGGTGAAGCCGTGGCGCGGGTTTGTACAACGTGCAAGAACTTTCTCGTTAAGCAGAACATTCCGCTCTTTAGCGTTACCAATGGGTATCGTTACCCGGCCATGCCACCAGGTCTACCGGTTCTGAACGATGAGGCCGAATGTGTGTCATTGGAGCAGCAGTAAGCATGACAATCGAGCTAATCCCAGACAATCTGGAAAGCTCAGAATAATCAGCTGAACCTTTGCTAACGCTACGTATATCCTGGCGTCACCCGACCATCCGGGCAATCACCCGAAAGTTAAAAAGAAAGTGCGGTCTTTAGCAGTCAACCCTTTCTACTGGACGGAATTACGTACGCTAGTTAAGACCCAATCATATTGCTTCAGAGTTCCTAATATTTGTTCACATGATCACTGTAAGGTCCGGCGTGTCGAGAACGGGGGGGATAGTTGTGTCTTTCCCCAGAAGGCGGCTTCCAAGAAGCCAGCCTCGGAGTCGAGGCTCGAGGCGCAGCGACGCTCGGTTCGAGTGTAGGAAGCGCGGGGACAAAAGAACACTTGCCAGCTGCCCATAACCGTTCGAACAAAAAGACGCGCCCTATTGACCATCGGTTTAACGACCAACGCAGCGGCCCGCAGCCCGCGGGGGGGTCCGGGAAGCAGTGCGAAGGGAGCCAAGACTGGGACGTCAATAAATCTCGCATAGGATCCGTGAACGCCTGTCGACAGAGACGAGATGTCGCCGAGTACGGTGCACGTGGCCCAGTAAATCTCGCAAAGTGTCTGTTAAAACCTGTCAACGGATACGAGATGTTTCCGAGGAGGGATGGCATGGCTCCGCTAGTTAACCGGCCGCACAGTGTATGAACACAGTCAGGGTAGTTGAACGACGCCACCATCGTGTATGTTTTTCTGAGTGCACTTCTGAGAATGTCGTTTGCCGGACATCTTCCACGTCTCTCTCTCAGGCTGGTGGCTCAAAAGGCTTCAGAGAGAGAGAGGGGGTGGAGGCCTCCGGCAGACCAATTTACGGTTGGCCCAATAAGCGGGCTGAGTTGTTTTGATTTGCCGTGGGGAGAATTGGGAGGAGCAATCAGGGGGTTAAAACCTGGCTCCCGGCTCCGCACGGGGGTTCTTGTCGCAGGAGGGGTGCTATGCACTTGTCGGCTCTGCCGAGTTATATTGCGAAAGTTCCAGTGTACATAGCTGCCATGTAACCTTGTATATATACCCTGTATATAAATATCGAGTTGTTTTGCAAAGAAAGGAGTCGTCTCCATCCTTGAGAAGTGTGAACAACCACGATATGAGGCAAGGCAGCTACGGCCAACCTTCCACTCCCTTCTGCAACTGACAGCGGCTACGCAGCTGAGAGAGCTCTGCTCGGGAATCAAGAGGGAGTGGGGAGAAGGTTGGAAATTTACTGGCGCAGTCGACAGGATCGAGACAACGACGACAAGGGACGCTCTGCGTACCAAGGAGATTGTCGTGCTGCGGAGGAGACGCAGGGAGAAGGCCAAGACGTTAAGCGTCAGGCTGAAGCAACGAGGAAGCAAGCCACCGAACCAAAGGAGGCGGCGGTCCGGTAACCATCGACCCAAGCAGGCGGTCCGGCGACACCTCAGGCGACGGCGAGGGTCTGGCGACGGGCAAGGCGTGACAACAGCGAGCGGCGCCTTCACAAGTGGTGAGTCCTCTCGTGTTTTTTCACCTCAGTGGTACCGCCGCCTGTAATTTTGTGTGTTATGGACACGAGGTTCGCTCATTTGAACCCCGACAGGCGTTCGCCAGTGATGAGGCGTGGGTCAGGGTCGGAGGACGAGGGTGTCCAAGGAAACCCACAAGTGGTTGTCGCGCCGGAGAGCCAGAGAATTGAGCGTTTTGGAGAACTCACGCCAGAGCGCAGGCTGGAGGAGTTGCGGGCTGAGATGGAGAAACTATCGCAAGTCATCAGCGGTAGCGCTCGAGACAGCGAGCTCGCGTCCGGCAGGCAGGATCGATGTGGTGAGCTGAGACGCTATTCAAAAGTGCTCACTGGAGTGCTTCCTAAATTTCCAACCGAGGCTGAAGCACCAGTGTGGTTCGAGTCGGTCGAGAGCGCCCTAGAAGCTTATGAGGTGCCGAGGGAGTTTCGGGGACAACTTGTTTTCCCGTTAGTGGCGGAAAAAGTTCAGTTTCTGTCCACACGACTTAGCCCGGCAGAGCACAGAAGCTATCAGAAAGTCAAGCAGATAGTTCTTGACGAACTTAAACTGTCGGCAAGTGAATACCTCAAAAGGTTCTTGGGGTCAGGAAAGCGGGCAAACGAAGGCTGGAGACCATTTGCAACGCGCCTTGAGAGCTACCTGCACTTTTACCTTGACGCGAGGGGTGTCTCGACGTTCGAACGGTTAGTAGAGTTGTTGGTCGCTGACCAATTAAAGAGAAATCTGTCAGAGGAGGCACTGAGGTACGTGACACTCCAAGAAGGTAGGCAGTGGGTTAATGCGCCGGAGCTAGCCGCGTCGCTGCGCACGTTCGAAGAAGCGCAAGGGATGAACAGCGCGGCGAAGCAGAAGGTGTCGGAGTCGCAGAGCGCGAGCATTTCCAAACTGGAAATGCTCGCGCCAAGTTCGCGTGGCGGTGCGAGAAGTCCAGGCGCGGCGACGAAGCCTAAGCTTAGGGGCTGTTACGCGTGCGGTGCCACGAGGCATCAGAAGTGGAACTGCCCGATGCGACAGCAACAAACGCCAGGTGTTTCGCGAGCTAAGAGCGAAAGCTTAGCGGCACGCGTGTTGGTGGGAGAGCCGGTGGCCGCCCACAGTGAGCTTGTTCCCGTGTCACTCGACTGCAAGGATATGCGTATCGGAGCAGTCCTGGACACGGGAGCGGAGATTACTGTGTTGCGGGAGAGCGCGATCCCACCTGAGATGGTGCACTCACACGGAACAATTAACTTGACATCTGCTTTTGGCGAAACCGTGCAGGCAAAGCTCGCGGTGGTTCCGTTAGCGATGTCCAGTGAAGGCGGCGTTTGCGCTGACGTGAAGGGAACGGTCCTCGTGCTTTGCGCGCTAACTGACCGGCTGACAGCACGGGCCGATTGCCTGCTGTCAGAAAAAGCGTGGAAATCGCTGAAGGAGGAGGGCGCTTCAGAGAGGACATCGATAGAGCTACTGTATATGCTACCTTTAGGTAGCAGAGTTGCGCCTCTGATAGAACTCGCCGCTCGCGCCACCATTCGCCCAGCGCGCTCACGTGCGCAAAAAGCGTCCGTTTTAGGGAAAGCCAACTTCACGGCCGCGCGGGTGCTGGCGATCGCCGCGCCGCCACCGCTGTATCAAGCCAAATCAAGCCGTCCGGCGAAGCGCAAGACGGTCCAGCTGAGTTCAGAGATTGTTTGTCGTTGTTGTGGTGGTGTCTTCTGCTGTCAGTTTTTGCGAACGTCTGCGCGGCGCAGCGCCCTGACTCAGTGTTGCGAAATTGCGACAATGACAGTATGCTGCGCTCCCCATTGCACGAACCGACAAGAGCACGGAAAGGCCTTCTTCTCGATTCCATGTTGCCAGTCTGTCTCCGTCGTCCGTCGCCGTCTCAAGTGGCTGCTGCGCATGAGACGTCAGAAGCCGGCAATAACGAAGAGGATATATATCGCTTCTCTCTCACTGGTCAAAGGTTGATTAAAAATCTAACGGGACAAAACGGTAAAAATATGCGCGAGTGACTGTATGAAGGAGGCGATGTATGTGAATATGAACCTTACAGGTCTATCAAAACAGCATGATTCATTCCGAGCACTGTGCGGCATAAAAGTTTGAAGCATGACCGACTGTTTATTATATGCCACATCTACCTAGACGTACGCGAAATTCTCGTTAGCGTGCGCTATTTGTAAAACACAGTGATAATTTTAGCACTTGTTTTCTCGAGCTATTCACTTAATCTTTTGAAACGCTGCATCAAAAACTACGTGAAACGAATAATTAGGCTGAATTTAATTGGTCCAGAATCGTGACCGTCGTACTTTTCCTAATTGCCATTTAAAACAAAAATATTACTTGCGATAGTGTTCCATCTCCACCTGTTCCATCTCAAATTATTGTTTCTCTGAGCTTTCCATTCTTTTTTTTCTTCGAATCGAAAGTCATTGCGCCAGCGACGCGTTATGAACGAACGAGAAGGTGCACGGAGCCGCTGCGCCGAGAGGACTGCAGCAACAACAGCAGCCACGTCGGCTCCTACATTCCAGAGAGGTGGCTTTCTTGCTTAACGTGGATGCCACGGCGGGCAAGATGGCGGACCTATGCGCAACTCTGCTACCTAAAGGTAGCATATACAGTAACTCTAGACATCGACAAGCGCAGAGCAAGTAGACGACACACAGCTGACGCCCGTTAGCGGCCCGTTGCCCACAGGGAAAGTACAGAAGCTAGAGATCAGGAGCCCTGTCTTTGAAGTCCAGGGAGAAACCGCGACAAGGGTGGGGGTAATCACCCAGGCAGTCGTGAGGAGCGGGGACGACGAGGGCCCTCAAGGTAGCCGCGCGTCGCCCGGTGAAACACAAGCGGCGGGCAAGAAAGAGACAAGCGCGTCGGAGGGATGTCGCGAAAAAGAACAGGCCGGCTCAACGCTGCAGATAACCGGGGCGGAACAGGACGGCATTGTTGAGCGACACCGCGGGCGCTCGTGTTTGGTGCGGGTGCCAATAGGGCCCCGAAATCTAGCGCGAGGGAGTAAGTTGCGCCCGCGTTGCCCGAGAAGCGAATTAAAAGGCGTGTTCTTCGAGCAGGGAGATGCGGCTAGCGATGTAGTATGTGCGCCGATGCCGGCAACAGCGCAGGTCGGAAAACGGAAGCGCGGCCAAGCCAGCGAGGTTTTTGGGAAGCACGGGGGGCTGCTCGGCGGTGAACCCAACGTGACTTCAGGGAGACAGCGCGAAGATGTCGTGCGGGCGGGTTTTACCCGAAAGAGCGAGTACTTGAAAGGGGAGACGACAGGACAAGTAGACCAGCTTCTCGAGTTGGGGGAGTGCAGTGTGACGCGTCCGTCGGTACGCGACTTGGGGCGCGTTGTAGGTTCCAGTTGTCATGCACCTGACCCTGAGAAACGTGCGGTGAGCAAAGGGTTGAGTTCGCCGGCCGCGGAAACGGAGCCCCGGGACGTACTAGGTTTGTGTGGACAGTACCTAAGCTACGGGCAAAATTACGCGGAAGTAGCTAGGCCGCCCACTGAACTAACGGGAGGGCGAGTTCCGAACCGAATTCTGGGTACCGCAGGGGCTGGGGGGGGGGTGTCTCGACGGCACGGAACCGCACTGTGTGAGGCAGCACCATTGATAAGATCAGATCTCGAAAAGCCATATTGGCTCTTCAGAAACGTGTTCGCAGCCGCCACTGAGGCCTGCCTGTCGCAACGCGCGGAGAACGGCGCTGAGACGTCGATCGCGTTTGAGCGTCACGGGTTTTCTCCAACGCAAGCCCGCGAGACCTTTGCAGTCAGCTGGGATCCGAGAGTTCAGTCTCTGGCTCTTCGACACATAGATGACCGTGGCCTCTGGCCACCACCCACTATCATCCCTGACGCGAACACACTGTCAAGGGCACCTAAGGGGCGCTGGGGATATGGCAGCGGTGCTTCAGGGCCTGATAAGACGCGAGAGGACTAGGCACGTGGTGGACACTCGTGTAGTGAGTAGTGACGTGCGGGAACACTTGAGACATTTGATGAGCACTATGTGTTGAAGTGCGTGTGTTTCAGTGGAAGCGTATTTTATTTTTATGTTTTTGGTGATTTCCCAAGCATTCGCAAGTTCGTTTTGTTTTGATTTGCTTGTGTTTCTTTTGATTTACTTGTGTATTCAGTGACCAGGTTATTTTTGGTTTGTTTGTTTCGTGATGATGGCGTCTGTTCAGCACTGCTTAGGGGGAGCAGCCGAGGAAATGCTGTGTGTCTCGCGGAAACGCCTCCGGCGTTCAGAGAACCGCGAGGTGCGGCCGCGGGCTCGGGTGACGTGTTAGCGCCGTCCCTTTTTTTGTGTTATTCACGTAGCTACATTGGAGCACGTACGTGAATCTTAGGAAGGGCGTGTAAGGTCCGGCGTGTCGAGAACGGGGGGGATAGTTGTGTCTTTCCCCAGAAGGCGGCTTCCAAGAAGCCAGCCTCGGAGTCGAGGCTCGAGGCGCAGCGACGCTCGATTCGAGTGTAGGAAGCGCGGGGACAAAAGAACACTTGCCAGCTGCCCATAACCGTTCGAACAAAAAGACGCGCCCTATTGACCATCGGTTTAACGACCAACGCAGCGGCCCGCAGCCCGCGGGGGGTCCGGGAAGCAGTGCGAAGGGAGCCAAGACTGGGACGTCAATAAATCTCGCACAGGATCCGTGAACGCCTGTCGACAGAGACGAGATGTCGCCGAGTACGGTGCACGTGGCCCAGTAAATCTCGCAAAGTGTCTGTTAAAAGCCTGTCAACGGATACGAGATGTTTCCGAGAGGGATGGCATGGCTCCGCTAGTTAACCGGCCGCACAGTGTATGAACACAGTCAGGGTAGTTGAACGACGCCACCATCGTGTATGTTTTTCTGAGTGCACTTCTGTCGTTTGCCGGACATCTTCCACGTCTCTCTCTCAGGCTGGTGGCTCAAAAGGCTTCAGAGAGAGAGAGAGGGGGTGGAGGCCTGCGGCAGACCAATTTACGGTTGGCCCAATAAGCGGGCTGAGTAGTTTTGATTTGCCGTGGGGAAAATTGGGAGGAGCAATCAGGGGGTTAAAACCTGGCTCCCGGCTCCGCACGGGGGTTCTTGTCGCAGGAGGGGTGCTATGCACTTGTCGGCTCTGCCGAGTTATATTGCGAAAGTTCCAATGTACATAGCTGCCATGTAACCTTGTATATATACCCTGTATATAAATATTGAGTTGTTTTGCAAAGAAAGGAGTCGTCTCCATCCTTGAGAAGTGTGAACAACCACGATATGAGGCAAGGCAGCTACGGCCAACCTTCCACCTCCACTCCCTTCTGCAACTGACAGCGGCTACGCAGCTGAGAGAGCTCTGCTCGGGAATCAAGAGGGAGTGGGGAGAAGGTTGGAAATTTACTATCACTGAAGCTAGCGACATTCAAAAGGCCGATAAGACATCATACTCTTGCTCTTTGAAACGTGAGCGTCATGCCAGAAATCTTCTGAACACCAACTGTGGGCGGATAAACAGCGCATTGGCAGAGGTAATCGACAAAGCGGTTTCGCGGCGTGGGTTGTCGCAATTCCCTCGAGATATGGCGCAACGCTGCGCGCCGCGCAGTACCAGAAGAAACATTTATTTATGTCATGCCTTGGAGTGGTTAGGGTGGGTGGTGCCCCTCTTCAGGGCCCCACTGGCTACAGCGGCTCGCCGGGCCTGGTCAAGGGTCGCCAGTTGGCTTCCCATTTCCAGTTCCGCGAGCCGCGCCTCCCACGACCAATTCGTAGTCTGGTGCGTTGAGGCCGCATCGGTCGCATACGCTAGACAAAGTGTAATAGTTCTAACACAGTCGCAGGAAACAATCGCCTCCATGTGGACGAGTGCAGATTGCAGTGTTCTTTGGTTGGGCGTGGTGCTGCGAACATGCGCAAGATTATGACTAATCTAATTTTCAACCAATCTGCTCTGCCGGTGCCGGTGACATTTCATGCCTACATCTACACTCGATTACGGGAGTGGCAGCCGTTTTTTAGTCGTGACACGCGTTCGGGGCAGCACATGAATGATCCCTACCTTAAAGGGGAACTTTCAACACTTCTTGAGCACGGTTAAAAAACGCTGCGGATCGGTAGTCGAGGCTCCAGAGAACACGCGAGCCAAGCCTTATAGCGCAGCACGCGGCCTGGAAAATACCATTAATTCTCAGTCAGCTAAAAATTGTTCCGCCTTCTCTCTACAGATGATCCCAAATACCCGAATTACTGCGCCATATACACAAAGGCATCGTCGTCGGGTGATTTGAGCGTTGTGGGCTGCATAGTTACTGTGGCCGCCGCGGGAGGCTGTCACGTGCCCGCGCGCGCGCGTGCGATCACACTTAAAGTAAGCCGCGCGTTCGAAGAAAAAAATAAAAGAAAGTGCTCAAGGTCATGACGCACGCTGACAAAGAGCTGCATCTTCTTGCCCCTTTGTTATCCCCCCTCCCTACGTAGGCACGCTCGCTGGTACGCGCTCGATGGTACGAGAGGAGAGTGAAAGCTCTTGAAGCATGCGACAACTGCGCTCGTACACGATGGATTCGAAATATTCTTGCAGTATGTCATTCATGAAGTGTCATCTGCCAATTCCACTATAAATCAGAGAAGTGTTGCAGGGCCCCTTTAAATCTCTGCATATGAGTGTAATATCCTCAAGGGAAGCTTTCTTTGTGGCCGCCGCGGGGGCGCGCGGCTTACGGTGCTCACCTGCTGACCCGAAGTTCGTGGGTTCAATCCCGGCAGCGGCGGTCGCAGTTTCTACGTAGCAGAAATTGCTCGTATACACTGATTGTAGATTGAGTTAGGTGGGCGTTAAGGAACCCCAGGAGGTACTTTTCCCTGAAACCCTCCAGTGCGGCGTTCCTCGCCATCATATCGTGGTTTTGAGGCGTGAAACCCCGTCAATTAATCGATAAGCTTTTTTTGTGAATTCAGCTGCAGTGAAGTCGCTGCGCATGATAGTGTGTACGGAGCTTATACTTCTTTGCATAGGTTCGCTTACTGAAGCAAGAAGTAAGCTATGTATTGCTATCGTCTGAAAAGTTATGAGGTGGGTCGTTTGGTTAGAGTTAGGACGGACAGGCTGGAGATATCCCTGTACCAAATGTAGCTAGTACTCATGCAATAGACAACCGCTGTATGCACTAGAAGTTGAGACAATGCATTCTATTGTGGTATGAGCTGCTTATCTCGTGTGGCTTCATCAATCAGAAGCCTCTGCTTCTTTAGAGGCTCGATAACACCTGCGCATGCATACACTGTTACTTCGTAACTACAGAAGAATAAGTCAGAATTATTATGTTAACGACTTTTTGGGGGATATACTGAACAGAAAAAGCATTAGGTATAGTTTGAGCAAGCTCAAGAGTTTTTGCCAAGTCACTGAAAATCGGCAGTTTCAATAAATGCCCTACATTATTTGGACCACAACTCAATAGCCAATTTGATAATGGTTGGATATGATGTAAAAGAACAAACTGGCACAGCAGCTGTCTGCTGCGGATTTTGCAGAAGTGAATGTCCCACTGTAGTACTGCAATAAAGCTCATACTATGCATACATGTAGCACATGTAGTGTAGTTAATTCAGTAAACATGCGTTTCATGGTAAGACATCTGAATGGATTCAATGCATTATTGCGATGCCTGCATTTCTTAAGTACAACTCTCAAGCACGAGTGCCCTTTAGAGGAAGCCTCGTATGTAAGAACTTCTTCTGACGCAAATATCATCGTTCCTTCGACGTCTTAATGAGAGAGTCTCAGCTTCTGTATGCTAGCTTATGATTATTTGTCATAAACGAAATGCGAACTCATTTTACAGGAGAGCTGTTAAGCTTTCGTAAGGCCTTTAGTCGTCGACAGAACACTATCATCATCATGAACAGGCACGAGCTCTCTTCGTCCTCTTTTTCATCTTCTGCGTCGCTCCTAGAATGCACGCGCCGGATTGTCCGGCGTGGGAGGCAATAACTGTGATGGGCGCGAGAACGAGTAGCGAGACAAAGAGAGAGAGAGAGAGAGAATAAGGATGAAAGAAAGGCAGGGAGGTTAACCAGGGCTGAGCCCGGTAGGCTACCCTGCGCTGGGGAAGGGGGGAAGGGGAAGAAAAGTTGGAGAGAGGAGGACAGAAAAGTCACTGTTGGCTTCGACGTAACGGCAGTTCTACGCTTGACATCACAGGCGGTGAGTCAATCCCGTTGCTGAGACTATAGCAGCGCATTCGTTGCTTTATGCAACTTGTAGGCGCGGTCCCATGCAACCAAAATCTCGTTGACGGTGAAGCCATGGTAGTGCTGCTAGTGTTCTCAAGCAACAGACTTCTGAAGGCTTGCGAGAACTGGAGTGATGGTGTCCAGCAGTTGCGACACGCTTCGAGCTAACGGTGCCTGCATCTTGCTCAGCAGCACACGAATAGCACTCACTAGGGTGTTGACAGGGCTGGGCAAAGATACTGTTACGTAAAATGACACGAGGCGTGACTATTTACAAGTGTATTTACACTGATGTGCACAGCACCGAGCAAGATGGAGGACAGCACCCACAGCAGACAGCCAGGCCAGTCCTCTTTGTCGTCTTCTGTACGCAGAATGTCTGGCTCTTGATGGGTTAGCTACGTAGCATTACCCCCGGCGGTAAAAGCGCCGTCTCGGTGCGCTTTAACCATGTTCTTCAGAAGGATGGCGGTATTGTTTTAGCCGACTGACGTGCACTACGTCACTGGGCGTGTTTGCAGGCGGGTTAGTCTCGGAAACGGGAACGATCTCGTAGGTGACGTCCGTTACCTGGCGGACGATACGGTACGGACCCATGTAGCGGGATAGCAACTTCTCGGACAGGCCAACACGACGAACCGGGCACCACAGGAGAACTAGGGAACCAGGCGAGAAACGAACGTCGACATGCCTGCTGTCGTAGAGGGTCTTCTGGGCTGCTTGTGAAGCCGACAGCCTAGAGCGGGCTATCTGACGCGCGTGGTCGGCACGAGCGATAGCATCCCGTGCGTATTCGCTCGGCGGAGATGTAGTAGCCGGAGTCGGGTGTCCAGTGGTAACGTCGGATCACGGCCATAGAGCATATAAAAAGGTGAGTAACCGGCGGTATCATGACGCGATGAATTGTAAGCGAAGGTCACGTGAGGTAGCGCCAGGTCCCAGTCATGGTGGTCAGATGAGACATACATGGAGAGCATGTCCGTGAGAGTGCGATTTAGGCGCTCGGTGAGGCCATTTGTTTGGGGATGGTAGGAAGTGGTCAACTTGTGCTGCGTTGAGGAAGAGCGTAAAAGATCGTCAATGACTCCTGACAAAAATGCGCGGCCACGATCGGTGAGCAGTTGACGAGGAGCGCCATGGTGTAGAATGACGTCGTGGAGCAGAAAGTCGGCAACGTCAGTAGCAGTGCTGGTGGGGAGCGCTCGAGTGATGGCGTACCTGGTCGCACGGTCTATAGCAACGGCGACCCACTTGTTGCCAGAGTTGGACTCAGGAAAAGGGCCGAGAAGGTCTACACCAACACGGAAGAAAGGTTCGGTAGGGATGGAGATCGGGTGAAGGAGTCCAGCAGGGGGTGCGGCAGGACGCTTCCGACGTTGGCATTTATCGCAGGAGGCCACGTAACGTCGAACGGACCGGGCGAGACCGCGCCAAAAGAAGCGGCGCCGGACACGGTCGTACGTGCGAGATATGCCCAGGTGGCCGGCAGTGGGCTCGTCGTGAAGCTCATGCAGGACCGTTGAACGCAAATGTTTAGGCACGACGAGAAGGAACTCGGGGCCATCGGGCAGAACGCTACGACGGTACAGCGTGCCATTCAAGAGGACGAACATGCGGAGTGACGCGTCGTTAGGGGCAGATTCGAGACGGCTAATGAGTGATCGCAAGGAAGCATCGCGACGTTGTTCTTCACCAATCTGAAGAAACTGAGACATGGACATGACGCTGGGGATAGGCTGGAGGACCGATCCGTCTGGCTTTTCAACAGGGTAACGAGACAAGCAATCGGCGTCCAGATGGAGGCGTCCAGACTTGTAGGCAACTGAGTAGGAGTACTCCTCAAGACGCAGCGCCCACCGGCCAAGTCGTCCAGTAGGGTCCTTCAGTGAAGAAAGCCAACAGAGCGCGTGATGATCTGTTACGACACGGAATTGGCGGCAATACAAGTAAGGGCGGAATTTTGAAACCGCCCAGACAAGGGCAAGGCATTCCCGTTCTGTTATAGAGTAGTTGCGTTCAGACTTCGAGAGGAGCCGACTTGCGTACGCAATAACACGATCAGTGCCCCGCTGAGTTTGGGCCAATACTGCACCGATGCCGTGACCACTAGCGTCTGTGCGCACTTCTGTAGGAGCATCTGGGTCAAAATGTGCAAGAATAGGTGGTGTCGTTAGTGCGGTGATTAGCTGAGAAAAGGCGTCAGCTTGGAGAGGACCCCAACAAAACGGGACGTCTTGTTTGAGAGGGTCAGTGAGTGGGCGTGCGAGTGCCGCAAAGTTTTTCACGAAACGGCGGAAGTACGAGCACAGGCCCACAAAACTGCGAACATCATGGACTGAGCGAGGAACGGGGAAGTTCGTTACAGCGCGGACTTTGACCGGGTCTGGTCGTACACCGGAAGCGTCAACGAGGTGGCCCAACACAGAAATTTGACGAAGACCGAAGTGGCACTTCGAGGAATTGAGCTGGGGGCCAGCTTGTCGGAATATTGATAGAATGGTCGAAAGGCGTTCAAGGTGTGTGGCGGAAGTGGGTGAGAAGATGATCACGTCGTCCAAGTAACACAAGCACGTCGACCATTTAAATCCTTGAAGCATAGGTCGGCACTGTAAGAGAATACTCACTCACACTCACTCACCCCAATTTTTTCAGCCTTCGCACTCACACACGTTCATACTCACGCCTACTCACACTCATAGGCACTCACTCACGCTCATACTCACGGCTACTCACACTCATAGGCACTCACTCAGTTCTTACTCACGGCTACTCACACACATAGGCACTCACTCCGTTCATACTCACACCTACTCACACATACAGGCACTCACTCGCGTTCATACTCACGCCTACTCACACTCATAGGCTCTCACTCACGTTCTTACTCACGGCTACTCACACTCATAGGCACTCACTCACGTTCATACTCACACCTACTCACACATACAGGCACTCACTCGCGTTCATACTCACGCCTACTCACACTCATAGGCTCTCACTCACGTTCATACTCACGCCCACTCACACTCATAGGCACTCACTCACGTTCATACTCACGCCTACTCACACACATAGGCACTCACTCACCTCACCTTATACTCACGCCTACTCACACTCATAGGCACTCACTCACGTTCATACTCACACCTACTCACACTCATAAGTATTCACTCACGTTCATACTCACACTCATAGGCAATCACTCACGTTCATACTCACACCTACTCACACTCATAGACACTCACTCACGTTCATACTCACGCCTACTCACACTCATAGGCACTCACTCACGTTCATACTCACGCCTACTCACACTCATAGGCACTCACTCACGTTCATACTCACGCCTACCCACACTCATAGACACTCATTCGCGTTCATACTCACGCCTACTCACACTCATAGGCACTCACTCACGTTCATACTCACGCTTACTTACACTCATTGACACTCACTGAAGTTCATATTCACACTTACAGGCACTCACTCACATTCATACTCACGCCTACTCACAGTCATACGTACTCAATCACGTTCATACTCACACCTACTCCTACTCATCTCAGGCGCTCACTCACATTCATACTCACGCCCACCAACACCCACTGATGGGCATACTCACGCCCATACTCGCGCCCACTCACACCCACTTAAGTTCATGCTCACGCTTCCTCACACTCATAGGCACTCACTCACGTTCATGCTCACACGTCACGACCACTGGTACTCACTCGTGTTCATACTAACGCCCGCTCAGACACATAAGTGTGCACTCACTTTCAGTAACGCCTCTCACACTCATTGGTACTCACTCACGTTCATACTCACGTGCACTGACTATCATACCTACTCACTCACGTTCACACTCTCACGTACACACACTCATAGCAGTTACTCACGCTCTTACTCACATCTACTCCTACTCACTCACGTTCACACTCACGCCATCTCACACTCATAGGCACTCACTCACGTTCATACTCACGCCCACTGACGCTCATAAGTACTCACGTTCACACTCAAGGGTACTCACACTTATGGGTACTCGCTCACGTTCATACTCATACCTACTCATACCCATCGGTACTCACCGACCCATTCACATTGGTAAGTACTGACTCACACCTACTCACACCGGTGCTCACGTTCATACTCACACCTACTCACAGCCATTTGTACTCACGTTCACTCATGTCTACTCACTCCCATGGGTACTCACTCACATTCATACTCACACTATTACACTCGTATGTTGCCTTCATACTCATGCCTTCTCATATCCCTCGTCACTCACTCATACTCACACTCACGCATTTGAAATGAGTCTACTCATGAATGAACATGCCAAGCATTCCGCTCTACTCACACTCACATGCGGCCCCTGATGTCCAAATTGAAGTACACTCCCGTTCACAGATACTCGCGTTTACACGTCCAATAGGTCCCATCTTCGATCATTACCGCTCACACCTGAAGTCCCTAGATGTTTCCTTGTTACTTAAGTACCGACAACTGCCTCCTTTCCCGGCCCTCTCTCACGCGCAGCTGGCGTCCGACGCCATTTTCTTCCTAACTTGGAATATTTACAAAGCCATGTGCGTCTAAGTACATTAGCCACGCATATTTCAGCGGACAATATGCTAACGCGACGCGCCTTTCTCCTCCCGTCAACCCCCTGTCATTAGTGAACGGGGGACGCGTTTCACCGGGTGCTGGAAAAGCCTTGGGAAACGCGTTAGGAAGAACATGGCTACCGAAAACGAGCGTTAGCCAATGAGATTCGGCGACGGCGCTTCAATGGTTGTCGGTACTTAAGAAAGAACAGAGAAATATCTAGGGACTTCACTCACACCTACTCAACCTCGCCGGGTCTCATTCACATCTCTCTGTCACACTGCACAAAAGTTTTGTAAGCATTCGCATCTAAGATGATCATCTCTCATATATTCTCGTTATGCGAACGTGCAGATTTGTAAGTTTGTAATGGATAGTCTCCGGGACAAACCGCGGATGTTAACACTGGTTCAAGGGAAATGTGCTATGTATATGTATTATTATTCTTTTTTATATGAACTTTATTCAGACAGACATTGTCTGGGATAAAGGGGCTAAAGGCAGATGCAACTCCCTGACAAAGGCCCCCCTACCCGTACATTGCTCAGGGGATGTCATATGGCATGTCTGGACCGCGGAAAATTTGTTCGAATTAACCGAATGCCGAATTATCGATAGTATCAAGGAAACAATAAACAGTGTCCATTACATCAATGCATTCGCATTTTCTTGATGACCACTTAATTCATGGTACATATCTGGCATAAAAGCAATGCAAATGCCGCAAATTTCTTCATTCGCAACTCAAGACAGCCGTGTCTCAGCGCTAAACGTGATCTGCCCCCCTCCCTTAATACGTACCGTCACCGTCACCACGCGCACGTGAAGATAACTTCTGCGCCGGAAAAATGATCGACAAATGAGCGTTCGTTCATCGTAATGTCGCAACCGAATGTTATACCAGCATGCGCACTGCGGTTGAATCTCTTCACCTTCAACAGCTTCCACTATGTTCGAGTTGCGTCACATTGCGCGCGCATTGCCCGGAGTCAAAACAAGGCTACTGAGTGCCGCATCCGCTGTGAACGAAAGTGCGGTCGCTAAACTAAGACACGATCTTAGCGACCACGCAGTTCCGAAGGCGCGTGCGCGGCCTGCGCCCACAGTCGAAACGAGACTGCTCGGCACAGTATCCGCTGCTGAATAAACCTGGCTCGCTAATGCACAATAATGAATAGCTGCTACACAGTTCTGAAGCGACGCGGCGAAAACGAAACTACTGCTTGTCGCAGCTTTGACCCGCAGTCGCCGCTGGCGCTATGGACGCGATCACAGATATATCACCCACGCAGTTCGCGTGCGCCGAGCAAAATCGAAGACAAAGCAAGTGGGCCGCAGCCGTCGAAGTCTTTGTCGCCAACAACGCTATTATGGCTAGATCGTGGACGGCGACCGCGCCTTTATGAAGGACCGCAGCCATTTGAGTTGTTCGCGAATGCCGTTTTTCCTCCTGTGAGTCGAACTCCGAGTCGAACCTCGGATTGCTTGGTGCGCTCCGAGGATCGTCCGAATTAACCGGGTTGCGGGCAAATATGACCGAATTAAAAGAGTTTGATACCATTAAACAATGCATAAGCTTGCCGCGACCAGAGAACACGTCCAAATTATCCGATTTTCCGAATTAACGAGGAGCGAATAACGACCTTTTAGCGTATAACTTTTCATTTTCGTCGACTGACCAAACAGCAAATGTATGGGGCGCTTATTTGCTAACTCCACCTTCACTGCTTATGCCAGGGGTTTAAAACTCACGTCAGCTAACGACCCGCAGTCACGAAAATTTATTCCCGCAAGGGCCAGGACACAATGACGAAGGTAAGAGCGGGGGGCGGGTAGGAATAGTTTGTACAAAATGTCACGCCATGCATGAACATGTTCCGCCGCTATGTCAGGGACAATCCCCCCCCCCCCCCTCGCCCCTGAAAGTGCGTTGCGCTTGCACGCTGCTCGACCAATGTAGCATTAAATGCTTAGGTTTGTTTTCTCGGCGAACACAGTGAAAATCCAGCGCACAATCACGACGTCGAGGACGAAGCACACCACCACAGCGCTGATCGGCCTTGTGCCACATTCTGATTTCTGTGCGCCACACCAGCGGCCGCGTTAATCCTTGGAATATGCCGCTTTTGAGACATGGCGAGTTGACGCCGCAGTATGTACGTCTGCGTTACGTCATAAAAATGTGTATCTACTGCATTGAATCGGTGTACTTCATATAATATTATTCGTATTAAGACGAAAGTCTATATGCCTAATCAGTATGGACGTCTGCGTTACGCCATAAAAATGTGTATCTAGTACATTGAATCGGTGTACTTCATATAAAGTCATTCGTATTAAGGCGAAAGTCATATGCCTCATCAAGCGGTAAAAGTGACCTGTAATGCCATGTGACGCTCCCTCCTAGTCCTTTTCCGTCGTCCATGTACAAGCCCAATCAGGAAACACACACACACACACACACACACACACACACACACACACCCACACACACACACACCCACACACACACACACACACACACACACGCACACACACGCACGCACACCACACACACACACACACACACACACACACCACACACACACACACACACACACCACACGAGATCACGGGAAATACATCATCTCCTCATTATGCGCTCGTGTCGACCACCGCCACGGGACCGGCGAGGCTGCCATCGTCCGAGGCGGAAGAAGAAATGATCATAGTCCTAGCAATACTCCATAGTGGCAAACGAGGACACACTTGTCGTGAGTGACGCCAAGACGGTGGTCCGAAACTTTACCAAGGGATGGGTCTCCGTCGACGCGGCGCACATGCTGAACGCCAGAGTCGCGGACTTTAAGTCCGGCGCGATCACCACGAAATCTCTCAAGTGGTTCCCCGCGCATGTGGGAGAGCTTGGCAACGAACAAAGACCCAACCTCCCGTCGAACCACAACAAGCGCGCCCACCGCGTCGCGAGACTGCTAACCCGCCGCGACGCGGACAAAAGGGCCACCGCTGTGCGAGACATCGTCGATGGCGAGGCACCCAAGGTTGGAGGACATTCTTCTGGGACGATGATAACAGACCCCGAAGCCTTACAGGACTGCAAGGACATCACGGTCACGTACCACGAGATCTTCAGCCACTACAGGAAAACGCCACCCCACAAGCAGCTAGAGAGGTCTCAGGCGTCTGACCTGAGACGTCTACAAATTGACACATTCGAAAATCCCCGCCATCTGAACAGGCTGTGTCCGTCGCTCCACCCGTCACCCGGCTGTCCGTGGTGCGGGCACGAGACAGCCGACATGGCACACACACTTTGGAAGTGCGAGTGCGGTATTCGCCGCCACTACCCGGACGAGGGAGTGTGTACCCCATGACGACTGGCTGAGCGGTGGCGAACCGCCCTTCTCAGCCCACATCTAGTGGACCAAATCTGGGCTGTCCAGCGAGCCAGGGCTATCGCCGAGAAAGTCACACGGTGTTCCCCGGACGACGACTCCTGGAGGCCTATAGCCCGGGTTAGTGATTGCTCGTTGGACTCTAATAATTTGAAGTTCATTACCTACCTACCTCATTATGCGCAAGGGTCAAAAGGTCATCACAAACTCATAATTTATGAAGGCGAAAGCCTTTTATGTCTCACGCGAAGCACGAAAGTAACGAAAGGCTGGCTCAAAAAAATCTAGTGACCTCTAAAGCGCGGAACTGAGCGCTACCTTCGCCTTTGCGGCCTTCGTGTGAAAAAGCAAAAGCAAAGCGGCGCTTGTGCGATATAAATTGCAATGTAAAATAGTCGCACCCGATGGCTTTGGTATTCAAGCCGCCTTAGGAGAATGCATCAGGGGCACTGTGAATCTTTTTCCTGGTTTATAGGATATTCACGGTCCCTCGGTTCCTTCAAAGCCATCGTGCTGAGGTAGCCAAAACTTCTTTATCATATTGTCGCGACGTCAAGACAGAGGCCGTAACGCACAGAATGATCGCGTCTTTTTTTTCTACAATTTTTGCTTTTAAGTACATGTGAGAAGTCTGGGATGCGTGAGAAAGTATTATGAAAGAAGTAAACTTACGGAGCAGCCCGACCTCTATGGACTACGAACTTGCACAGATACAGGTTGTCCTCTGATGTCATTTCCGGCTTTTAGTTTTCGCACTTTGCGGAGTATGAACGTGAAATATTTTTGCTATAGCCAAAGTAAAATGTAGTGATTAGTGATGCCGAAAATTGCGCTCAATCTGAAGAGAAAACAAAGTAAAGTAAACCGGCAAGAGACAGGCCAAGATTGATACAGTCAGGATCAAAAAAAAAAAAGAAAAAAAAAATTAGGATTTTTCCTGACAAATCACACGATGCTTCAGAACAAGAAGAAAATATGGACGTGGAATGATGAACAATACCTTAACCACACTGATTTACGAAACAGCAATTTGAAGGTAAATCACGAAGGCTAGCATTAAGTAAATTCTCCAAATATACAAAAAAATAATAAAGAAACGACAACGCGTCAGTATTACCAACTCCAGTGATCAAGTAGAATTAGTAGACTGCAGAAACTGGAACACCACTATGTTAGTTGGCGAAATCATTTACTGTTGCTGAGCGCTCACTTATTTTCTCTGATAATAATATCTGGGTTTAACGCGACAAAACCACGATATGATTATGAGGCGTGCCGCAGTGGAGGGCTCCCGAAATTTTGACCAGCTGGTGCTCCTTAACGTGCACTGACATCGCACAGTACACGGGCATCTACCACCACGCCTCCATCGAATTGCGACCGCCGCGGCCGGGGTCGAACCCGCGACCTTCGGGTCAGCAGCCGAGCACCGTCCGCTACACCACCGCGGTGGACTCTTACTTTCTCTAGTATTAGCAAAAAGGTTGCTCGTGGTGGTGTTGCACACGTCACCGGTCCCAGGAAAATTAATAGTCGAAACAGTGCTACACTCCAAGAAAAAAAAAAAAGGTCAAAAGGGGTACACGGCAACCGACTCTCTTCGGTAATTCATTTGACCCCTTTTGGAAGGTAGAATCAGAAAATGATATTTAACTTTTCTGCAAGAGTCAGTTGTCACTCTTGCAGCGCGTTTCGATCGGCTAGCGTGTCGAAGACGCCGCCGTATGCATCATATACATCGCGTGGCCGCGTGGCTGCCTGCCGTTCGACGCGGTACACGCAGTTCGCGTACGCTGCCTGGCGCGGCGCCGGGGCTCGCCGACGCGTCGGCACTGGCTATGCACGAATGAAAGCAATTCTTTTCTGAGAAATCGCTTCAAAATTTGGTTTCAGGATAAGCACGACTTTGCGCCAGCATATTCCGACACCCAAGCACATCCTCCGGCAGTCAGGGGCACGCCGTTAGCGGTTACTGACCGCATGTTTTACAAACGTAACCCATCCTTAAATACTCAGCAAACACGTTCGAGTACGAGCACCCGAACGACACGCAGCGCGCGCGTACGCCGTCTACGTCGAGATCGGACATGTCATATGCTAGAATTAGCGCACATAACTCCCACAATCACGTAAACTCACTTGATTCTGTTACAGCGTCATCGCAGATGTTGGCGAACCACGAAAACAGCAAACAGAAACCAAGGAAAAAAGTGCACGGCGGTGACCGCAACAACGCGCGCCGTCGAAAGTCTCTCGCTTTTTCACCTTACCGGCGAGGCGTGTCCAACTTAAAGGACCCCTGACACCAAAATTGAAACCTCGAGATCTTTGTGTTGTTTGACTTTCCTGTATACGGGGGCACATCTGACCGATTATTAGTGACGAACGTTGCCTTTAAGATATCTTAATTTGGTTTTAAAGTAAGCGTGAGTGCTCACTTGAGTTGGCTGCACCTTGCGACATCCTGGTATGACGTAGATAGAGGCCCCGTGTGACGTTCCACGAGTAAAGCAAGTATTGTGGACGTCACAGAAGGTTTGCGGGGCGCACGTGCACAATACGACGACTGGCACCCGGCGAGGCCTATTGTTCCTCACCCCTCTGGCTCTGTTGTCGGGCTGCTCTCGAGGTAGTTTTCGTGAGGGGACACGCGCTTAACAGGTTTAACCCGTACAGAGGCACCCACATACTTTCAATCTCTACCGCGCGCGGGGCTCCGATTTGAAAACCGCGCTGTCAACGTCACCACAGCTTGAGTGCACGTGGTCTTTGACGCTCCCCCGCATGGGGCGCCAGTTTCTCGTGGTTTTTAGGCGGGCGTTTTGAAGTGATGCTAAAATGGTCACAATTAACTACGCTAGAATTAGTTGTACGATACGCTAGAGCATTTACGATTTAATTTAGAGATTACCAGACACAAAGCTACAAATTACAGCAAAAAAGTCACCAACAAAAATTTCGCTGTCAGGGGTCCTTTAAGGGCGAGACAGACGGTACGATTTTTCATGCGATGTGCCGGCCGACGCGGCGGTGGCGGAGAGGGAATGGTGGCTGTCCGATGCTATGAAAGGTCACCATTCCGGTGTCCCCACCGCCGTGTCGGACGCCGCATCGCATGGAAAATCGTACTGTCTGTCTCGCCCTTTAAGTGACCAACGCGTACGTGCTGGAAGCATCCTACTATATCTGCACCTCAAACTAGCGTCTTTAAGCCAAGAAAAACCATAATATATAGTGCGTCTAAGCGTTCTGTAGCCGGGCTTTTTTTTTTTTTTCACATTCCCACGCGCGGAAGCACGCTGCACACTCAAGGTTGATAGAAATGTTGTTATGAAGTAGACTAAAGCGCATCTCCAAACGACATCTTGCACCTTCAGCAGTGCAGACACAATGTGCGATCAGCAAAAAAATGAACCTTGATAATTTTTTGCATCGCTCATTTTATGGGAGCTTGTACAGCAACGCGCGTAACGGCATCCGCAACAGCCCCGCGGACGCAGGCTGCTGTTGGAAATGGCTGGCAGATAACTTCCGCAAAGCTGCTGCAGACGCCCAGCTAAAGCTGTATAATTAGTACCTACGAACGCAGTACACTCACCGTTAACGGGCGCACGTTGTTCGTGTCCGCGGCTCCATGAATATTCCGCCCTCCTAGCGTGACTTCGAGCACGGAGCCTGGCGTCAACGCCACCGAAGATGCGCATTTTTGATCGAACACAAAACTGCACGACAGGCAACTGACGCAACCCGAGCAACCGACGCAACGCACAACGCATTCCAAGAGACCGAGCAGACTGAGAGAGAAGGCCGAGGCGCGGCGCCAGCCCGTCTGACTCCGTCGGCGAGGGAGGCGAGCCACCGCGCCAGAACGGCGCCGAACGGCAAACGCGCGATACGTATGGCGCATACGAAGGCGCCTTCATCGCGGAAGCCAATCGAAACGCGCTTTAGGAGAGTCCCGTGACTCCAGCCCAAATGCTCTCTTTCTCTCATCTACCTTCCAAAAGGGATCAAATGGACACCCGAAGAGAGTCACGCGGCCGTGATCCTCTTTTGACTCTTCTTTTTCTTAGAGTGTACTCAGTTACTCACACTAATAGTACTCTCATGAGTGCTCACTCACGTTCAAACTCACGACTACTCACACTCATGAGCACTCACGTTCACACTCACGCCTACTCACCCTCATGAGTGCTCACTCATGTTCACACTCACGTCCACTCACACTCATGAGCACTCACTCACGTTCATGCTCACATCTACTCACACTCATGAGTACTCACTCACGTTCACACTCACACCTACTCACCCTCATGAGCCCTCACTCACGTTCACACTCACGTCCACTCACACTCATGAGCCCTCACTCACGTTCATACTCACATCTACTCGCACTCATGAGTACTCACTCACGTTCACACTCACGCCTACTCACCCTCATGAGTGCTCACTCACGTTCACACTCACGTCCATTCACACTCATGTGCACTCACGTTCATACTCACGACTACTCACCCTCATGAGTGCTCACTCACGTTCACACTCACACTCATGAGTGCTCACTCACGTTCACACTCACGTCCACTCACACTCATGAGCGCTCACTCACGTTCACACTCACGTCCACTCACACTCGTGAGTACTGACTCATACTCACACTCACAACGTTCAAATGAGTGTGAGTGTGAGTGAGTGCACTCATGAGTGAGTGTGCCGAGCTATGGACCACAGTTCACTCATCGTTGTTTAAGGGGTATTCAGACGGGGGAGAAATGCTCGGGGGAGACGGGGGGATTGCGGATCACGTGACCGCGGCGTCACGGATTAGGGAGTGGGCGTGACCCCCCCGCGCCTCCTCGGAGGAGACGGGGACATTTTCCCCGACAGGACAAACGATCCCCCGGCGGTGGGGGATATGCCGGTATTTCGGGCTCTAGTTTGGCCACATTATTGCACTTGCCCCTGCAGAGAGCGGCAGTGGGTGTCCAGTCTGCAGCTGCATCGTCGTCTGCAGCTCGTCAAACGGGTGGTACAAGCCACCAGAGTAGTCTAGTAACACTGGTCTCCCCCTCCGTTCGCCTCGTCCTTGTGGGTGGGGGACATTTGTGGAGACTTCTCCTCGCGAGCTGACGTCACTAGGCCCCGCCTTTATCCCCCGAGCATTTGTCCCCCGTCTGAATACCCCTTTAAAGGGACACTAAAGGCAAATAACAATTTATGTCAGAGTGATAGCTCAATATATGACAACTTCTAAGACGGCAATATTATCAACACCAGTGCCCTACTTACCAAGAAATTAAGCTAAATGTATCACATGATGAGCGCCACGAGTGGGACATTTTCGAAGTGATCCCGATGACGTATGAGAGTCTGCCTACAATAAATCACTAGTAATCAAACTAGCGGCAATAAAAAAGAACCTTCCGTGCATCAAAAGACGTAATAAAATGCTGTTTGTTCGTTTCCGTTTGATTCATGGAAAAAAGAACCTCTGTGGCGTTGCCATGGGGAACGGCGCGCGTGGTTCAAAGGTTCCGTTTTCGCCGAACTGCGCTTCGCCCGGCGCCCTGCTTCGCTCACGCGGACGCGTCTCAGTGGTAGTTTCGGGATCGCGTACTGCCGCGTGTGTTTTGCGTGCTCGTGAAAGTCGCTCTGACAGAAAGTTCGACAAAATGCCGCATGCAACGATGCCGGTACAATGAGCCCTCAGCAGCATACCGCGTTCATAGGGGCTCAAGTCGCTGAATTGGAGCCCAGCGTCGCGAGCCAAAGTCTCATTGTCAAGTTCTCCGTCCACATCCATTGCGGCGATTGCGGCAAGCTTCGATTGCTTCGATGGCCGTTGTTGCTGCTGTGGGTCCCGCTACTTTCGCTCTGCTGCTACTAGTGTCGGCGGCCGCGCAGTAAAGGCGGGCAACGTTGGGCACGGCAGCAGTGACGTATGAAAGTCTGATTTCAGGCGGGTGATTTGAAGTGCGCTAACGCGATGCGGACCACTAAAACGTGATTTTATTTCAAAATAAGCACTTCCTTGGCATAAAAGTAGCACTACGCGGTTTTTGGACCGCTATTTCAACTATCAACGTCGACTTAATATTTGCCTTTAGTGTCCCTTTAAATGCACGCGAAATTTTGCGTATCAGCAAGTATCGCTTCACGTCAGATCGATCAGATCGACAGGCCCGACAATGACTTTTTTAACGGACAGGGAGCATTTTGAATCTTGTCTGTGGCGCGGCAGTATAACGGCTGATGGACGCTGACGGCGCTGCCTCGGTCGTACATTTTTTTTTTTTTTTGAGGGGGGGGGGTCACGCACATATGTTTACCAAAGCCCAGAAGGGATTATGGTGGCACACAGCACAGAGCGCCTTCCTTAAAAATGTATGTAGTAACTCCTCCTGTGAGCATCCAGTGCCCTTACTGTTCCTTAGAAAATCTAATAATTAATAAAAAACATCGTGGTCTTTTCGGGGAATTGTGAGAAATCTCGGCCACATTAAAAGAAAAATGAATAAACAAGACAGAAAGTATCGGTTTCATTCTCAATATACAGTCTTGACTGGAAAAGTGAACAGCTCTCAGGCTGCTTTCTTAATGAGTAATGCTGCACGCACGACGTCGTGCGCGCAAACCGGAAAAGGCTGTACGCACGACGCGGCGTAGTAACGCCATCTAGCGCCGGGTGCCAGCGTGACAGTACAAATACAGCCCGTTAAACCATCCGAACCGATTGGTCCTAGTGGCGCAGCGGCTGACGTGTCGTGCTCGGAACTGCGAGGACGTTGGTTCGAGCCTCGCAGCTGCCTTTGTTTTTTTTTCTTTCTTTTTTTGTCGCAGTAGTCTGTTGACAGACTGAGAAGCGCTACGCGGCTCGTGGGTTACGTGCGCCCCAGTGACACGGGCACACCACGGACTCGCCTGCCCCGAAGGGGCAGGCGCGCGGGCTAAACAGCGCGTGGCCGCGACAGCGGCCAGTAGCGCGTGACCGTGACCCTGCCAACCGGCCATTGAGCGTTAGCGAAATGGCCGCACTCGCGAAGCGAGGGCGAAGCCACGATTAGGTTTCCGCGCCCGAAGGGCGCAGAGGGCCTTCACTGAGCAACAGGAACCCGCAGGTGCAGCACCGTCGCCGCGTCGTGCGTATAGCAACTTCCGGTGTTTCCTGCACGACGTCGTGCGTATAGCATTACCCTTCTTAATTGTGGTAGCGGTGAGTGGCAGCGGTGAAGCTACAAGACGGCATATGCAACTTTAAGTGATTATAATGAAATAAGTTTGATTATAAAACTTTTCACGAGAGCTTCATAGTCATGTTCTTACCGAAGGGCTTGTCACCACGTCTTGCAGGAAGGAACCGTCGCGCTCGAGTACGGTTCCATGTACTTCGCGGTACCAATTGTCAGGGTGAGCTCACATGTTTTAACATAACTCTTAAAATATATATGCAGCTATAATTTATCGTCGTGATCGTTGACGTGATCTACTGGTACTGCGAAACCAGTAACGCTAAACTGACGTGGGAAGACTTATGAACGACAACATGTGGCACCAGTTCGTCGTAGCTTTTATGTCTCTCCTTCGTCTTTTAGCACCGCTTCTGAGGAAGACTCATCCTAATTTTGACAGTATAACTTTGAAAACCTAACTGTTTTATAGCGCATGGTATATATATATAAAATGCTATAGTTTTTTTCCGTGTAATTTTAGAAGAACTTGCTCCCCGGTTAGTTGGTGTCTATGCTTGCATAAACATGTCTTTCGAGGCACAATACTTGAAACAAGAAAAAAAGGACAGAGAAGAGACAGAGGAGCGTCATTGGCGCCATTTACAAACTGTTAATTGACGTTCAAAGGGGGAAAACTAACTTCTCAGCATAGTCGTGAGCACGGGAGGGGGGAGGGGGCTGCGGTGAACATTCGCCCCCCCCTCCTGATGTATAACACTGCGCACGCCTATGCTGACACAGGCGGACCCTTTCCTTCCAACATAAAACTCTTCTAATAGTTCCCTCGCCGTTTGGTCTATGCATTTGCCAACAATCTTAAAGGGACACTAAAGAGCAAAACGATTTCTCGCGCATTAGTAAAGTAGTCTTCCACGATACCAAAAACACCAGGCTTGCTGCGAGAAGACGCTTAATAAGCGAGAAAACGCGCAAAAAGAAAATACAGGTGGCGACACCACCTTGGAATTGCCGCACCATTTGCCGTGACGTCACATATTTTGGACGGCGCCTGCTTGGGCCTACGTAGTTCCTAATCGGTTAAATCGAAGTACATTGTCCTCTGAGGGGGCCAGGGACATAATGAGAAATTTCGTCTAGCCAGTGGCGCCAAGATACGTTAAATGCTCTTTCAAATCTTTTACGTCACGAATTACAAAGTTCGGCGCGAAATTTAAAAATGAAATTTTGTACTTGGTTTTCTCCGCTAATAATAAACCTATGGTGGTGAAATAAACTGCACAAGAGTTCTACGAGCACACTTCATCAATCTAAACCAACTCGTTGTTTCTCTTTGGTGTCCCTTTAAATTCCGCGTCTCTGCTCTCCGAAGCGATGCGGATTCGAGCGTCCGAAGCGCACGGCAGCTGACGGAGGAATCACCATGGATGTTACTTTTAAACAATTTTATTTAACGTTCACAAGAGAGACGCAACTTTAAACATTGCAGATAATCCGCGTTCACATCAAAATATTAATTTTTCTTTCCCTTCTTTCCATGATTCTCGGTGTCGTAGCGACGTTGCTCCATTTCATTTCCGTTCAACACAGCACTTCAATTAAGTGAGCAACTTGGTTGAGGTTTTCCTTCACGTCGTCTTGTCATCTCTTGGTTCGTTCAAATTTCTTTTAGACTTGATATCTAGCCCTTGTCTTGGAACCATGTTTCGACTGGGTATCGGTGTGGGCCTGGTATGGAACTATATACCGGGGAGGCATGTTCAGCCGCGCCTTCAAAGTCTTACCGATCGTGACGTTGGCATCAGCTCGGCGAACATCGGTGGTCCAGACGGCGATCTTGTCGAGGTTGTCGCGAACCTGAACCACAGCACCGTTGACGTCGTCGCTGAACTCGTCAAAGCCCTCTCCTATCAAACACAGCAGGATTTCGAGCCAGTAGTTGTCCAAGTGCGTTGTCCTCCGGTTTTTGTTCAGGTTGAAGAGCCAACGACCTCCTTGCTTGTTGCGGCAGTCTTCCCACATGGGCTTGATGCCTGATTTGAACAGCGAGTAGTCGCATCCAACGCGAAGCTTGCTGGCCACTTCTACGTGGTTGTAGAGCGCCCAGAAGTCTTCAACAGTGTCGAACGAGGCGATCTCCAGAAGGTTCTCCTCCCAGCTGAGACTCTTGTCATTCCTGTAGAACCACAGGCTCCACCGATGCTGAAGTGGGTGTTTGATCATTGAAAACTGTGGATCTGGGCACGCTGATGCTCGTACAACCGGCTCGGGCTCCCCAGAGTCGCCTTTAGGATGGTCCTCCATCGCCATATCGGGTCTCCGTAGATCTCCGTCCAGCCGCTGCTGCGTTTGACCGTCTGCAGCGTTCCAGCGCGGCCGCGGTCTGGAGAACGAATGAGCACAAAGCGCACCCGTGTCAAAAGCTTTCGCGTTGAGACGCATGACGCGTTTCGATTTCGCCATTGGCTAGCTAGACGCGCGTCAGCGTCTCATGCCACTTTTTTTTTTATAAAGCCCCTTGACAGACACGCTGAACACGCCTCCTGCACCTGTGGTGGAAACGTTGCAGAAGGGCTTCAGCTGCAAGCAATGAAGGACTCTTCTACAACAATTCGTACAATGCTTCGCGCCGCGATAAATCCCCGGAATGTCGGCCCCTTTATGTCGAGCCTGAGCCGAAAACGGAGAGGCCGCACTTTGATCCCTCCAAATAATTCACCGAAAAGCAGCTTCGTGACTGAGCCGAAGCGAGCCAGAGAAGGGGCTCGCACTAATGACACATACAGCTCTTTTCTTCGGGCTACGTCGCCAGGTGCAGGGCCTGTCACCACGTGTCTGAGCTGACCTTTGCAATGTTGCATTGTCACCGCCACTACAGAGAGGTTCACGACCGGCGCCATCATCTAATCTGCCTGGGTATTTCTGGCAGCGCAGCGCCTAGCCTCGAACAAAGGAACTTCCTTTGTTCTAAGAGAGTGCTAAGACTATCTTTCCTGCAGCTGACCGAGGTCTGAGGCTGGTCTTCAAGTTTACTTGTAAGCTAATGTCGTAAATCAATCATGTTGCAACTAACAGTTTGCGAAGTTCACACTTCTGGCTCTGTTCTTGGTGTACCGATGGAGCATTAGGACGCCAAGTTTATAGCCTCCTTCGTCTGAGGCTCCGAGCTAATCGTGTTTGACAGGCGGCTAGAAAGCAGCAGAGCACGAAACGGCTGAGAGCCAGAAATACCGTGGAATAGCGAAGCGATCTTTTAAAAAAGTTTTGGAACTGATTGTAGGAGGTTTACTCTACGCTTGCCATCGTGCGAGTAGTTCTGTCCGAGACATCAGAAGACGCCACCCGTGCCACACGGGCTCAGAAAATGGCATTTACCTCCTAATGCCTTCAGATGTAATTCCATTCGTCACCTAATGTCATCGCCAGAACTCATTCGACTGAGAAATGCATACTCTCGACGGCACAGCTGACCAAGTGCGATATACCTAAATTATGTAAAACGACATCCTATTCAGCTGGAAGTAAAGTCTTCACGTCTTTCATTTACACTAATTACTTAAACAAGCTGGGAGACGCTGTTATTAGGATGCGACAGGCGCAAGTTTCTTTTTACGCTGTGGATCTGAGTAGCGTTGTCTTAGGTTACTACGGTCGGCTGCAACGTCGTGAAACAGAGCAACGAACTAAAGCTTACGGCAGCGTAGTATGCTTCCGTCTACATTTAATTATTCTCGAAGCTATATGAAGCTTGTAAACGCATGCTTTATTTTTATTACTACTCAGGGAAGATGCTGCGATACACATCATCAAGTCAAATGTCATTCATGCTTGGATGTGTAGCAGCTCCGCCGAAAAAAATGTCATTCGGGAACTGAATGCCTTCACTACCGAATGTCATTTTCTGCACCCGTGTGGCACGGGTATCAAGGACCACGAGAACAACGTTTGGGGGACGAAACTTCCAAACTTTTGGCGGGGCGCTACACTGGATGAGGAGGGGACGAGAAGCTTGCTATCCCGGTTCGGGGAAACGAGGCCCCGAGAAGTAGCTTTCTCTCCATCTCTGATGCCCCTCGCGCACCCGTCTCTGCCCCAAGGAGGTTGAAACCTCCTTGCTCTGCCCCCTGCAGTGCGGTGCTTTTGAAGCACCACGGAAGGACCAATTCCACTGAAAACCCCACGCGCTGACTCTCGGCCGCCTGCGCCCATCCGTTCCGTGCGCGGCAACTTGCTCGAGAAATCCTGCCTCACTGGCCAGCTTCTTTCCGTGACTGTCTTGCTTGGTCAAGTTAAGAACGAGCTTCAATGCAGAAACACGTTGCTCGCCTGGTACCGAGGTTAACAATGAAGTTGTTGGTGTAAGGCACGTGTTAATGCAAGAAAAGTTCGTATATTTTTTTAATTGAATGAACAAATTTATTTTCTGGATTTTCTGGAAAAAGAACTATCAGATCAAAGTGCTACAAGCATATTTTTGTCATTTTACTGCTAACGAGCGGCACGTGGTTCCCGCCGCCGTTGCGATGCGCAGTGTTGCTTGTGGAAAGCGTCCGTTGCCCGCGGGTTTCAGTGGCCGCCCAAGCGCGGCGCGTTACTCCAAGCTTGCTTGTTTTGGCCTGCGCGCTAATAGAATTTCCCATAAAGATGCGAAACAAGGCATGGTTTGCGTTATGTTCTTTCGTCGTTTTTTTTTTCTTATCGAAAGCCGCGGAGTGTATATGCGCTGCCTTGGCTCGCAAGTTTTAAGCGAGGTATCGCGAATTTTCAAGGTACTAGCCTTTCTATTCGCCCATGGACATGCTTGTAGCGAGCTAGGTCGCCGTTATATACGAAGAAATAAAGAGGCAACAAGTTCTGGAAACAGTGTACAAAGCCCTTGTTCAGACCCATGTGGGTGCCGCCACCCGACAAAAAAAGCTAAAGAATATAACTGGAAATGCTAATTATTTGTCTGCTTTCGTTGAACTTCTCATTCTTGGTAAACAAGACAACAAGCGGGTGTCGGGATCATGGGGCTCGGCGGAATTTTGCCTCGCGGGGTGCAGCAATGCCGCACTGCATGTTGGTGAGGGGAGGGGGGACCCGTATGATCAGGATATGTTATCTGCTGGAAGCTTTGTCGCGAACAACGAAAAAGACACAGGCCTGCCATGTGCGTCCTGCGAGATGAACGAAGAGCTCAACCACCTGTTTGTACGAGAGCACCTGCCTGTAATACAAAGCTTACAAGGAAGTCCCAAGAAAAGCTTCGCCTTGTCACCAAAAAATTTGTGCTGGTCCGTGGATTAAACCCGCACTAGGGGAAGCTCTTTTTTTCTGAGAAATGCTTAAGAAATTTTTCGAGCGTTGTGGTGCAAATGGATGCCTGTCAATTTTCTCAATCCCCCACAGCTGCACCGAACGAGACAAAAACGACATAAAATGTTGTGTACTAGGAAAACATTTTTCGGCTCATGCTACGTCCCCCACGTCACTTTTCGAAGCGAAGTCGTCGAGTCAAGGAGAAAAGAGCCAGTGATGCCACGGCTGCTGATTTATCAGTAGATCTACTGACTTTTTAAATTTTCTGCTGATTCAGTGATAAGGCGTCTCGATTTACTGATTTTTCGTCCTTTTGCAGAAACGAAAAGAACTTGTACTTTTTCATCACCAACCTTTCTTTGCTGTGGTGCCACGAGGCAAACAAGAATGTTCCTTAATTTCCTGATTCTCAAACGCAGCACTATCTATGTCTTAAGAGACATTGAATTCCAACAGTATGGTGTAGGAAGCTCTATGTTATTCGCAAATATAGAAAAATCGCAATTTGAATGCATTAACACACCCCACAGCTACGAAGCCACAACCAATAACTACACTCATGTTGTGCTTCGAGTTCCCTCCCTGTGCTAGGAGGTATTGACTCGAGAGCAAGAGAGGAAGATGGCTGGCCGGAAGTATGCTGACGCTGAGAAGGCTCGTGCTTGCTGGCCACGCTGGTGATTTCGGCAGTCTGGCCTTGGGCCTCGAGATGATTATCCTGTTCTCCGCGTCCTCTCTGAGAACCTCAGCTGGCCACTGGCTCTGAAGCCGCGGCCCTTGGTCCAAAAGGGAACCTCATGGGAAGACCTGCATGCTACGTTCTGGTGATTAAGGCTATTTGCTAGTCAAAGCTGCGGAACAAGGCCAGCACGTACGCTATTATGGCAGTCTGCACACGAGACACCTTAGTACTTCTTCAGCATGTCACAGATTCAACATCCAAAGGCCATTGATAAGGCGAATGAACAATACGGATCAACA
>NW_023615070.1:0-36780 GCF_013339695.2 Rhipicephalus sanguineus | reverse complement strand
TTGGACCACAACCGGTATTTGTTTGGCGCACTAACAGGACTCATTTAAATTTTGTGGGCTTTCGTGGTGCGTTTCGGTGGGTCGGTAAGTCAGCCCTTGGAATCTGCCCGACGACTGCCTGCCCATTAAGGGGATCGGTGATTGAGTGACACTTTTCATTTCAGGGGAGTCAAACGGGCAGCATTCGTGGAGAGTATTGAGGCCCACTCTACAAAACACTGGTACTTCTAGGGCAAACTGTTCACATATGTGGGGTAATCGGCAGTTCTAATAACGACTTCAATATTGAACCTGTAATGTGCAACTATAAAACGCGTTATCTACGCCTGATTGGAGTAAGTGTCGGGCGTACAAACGTTGCTGTCGAAGCGCTTCTCTGTGAACAGCTGTACCAGTGTGTGGCGCCAGTGCGAGCGCAAGGAGAACTAGGCCCCGGCCGCCGGTTTTCGGCCCACGCAGGCAGCCGCACCTGTTTTTTTATGTAGCTGCCGTGGTTTAGCCCTCCTCATTATGCGATTGAGTCTTCCGAATAAACTTAAAATGTTTACGCTGTTCCCAACTATTTCTTCTTTCTTCGCCCATAAAGATAATAACTTCCAATTGAAATCTCTCTCAATAGTATCACATTTCACTTCAGGCATTCCTATGTGACACGTGCAGGCTGCGACGCTTGACGGTGTCATGTACCAGCCATTGTGAGAGCGTAGTATTCTGAACCCAGGCCGCGCATCATACCGAAATATGTAAACGTCACATATTCTAAATACCGTTTTACGGCCTTGCCAAATCTGCACACATTTTCGAATAGAATAGGAATAGACACAGTGCTATGGCTGTGTCTTCCTGTAATTAGGCTTCATGTATTAAATGTGCTGCTATGTATCTTTTACAGCACAGCTGTTATTTTCGAGGTTTCGCGTTTGTCGTAGACCGAAAATTATCATTAGCATGGACCGTCACGCTCTCTCTTTTTTCTCTTCTGCTTCGCTCCCAGAACACATGCGCCGATTTGTCCCGCGTGGAATGCAATAACTCTGAAGGATGAGAGAACGAGTAAAGAGAGAAAGAGAGAAAGCAAGAAATTGCTGGCGAAAAACTTTCTTCGCGATTCGAGATTCGATTCTGCCTAACAACGGTCCGAAGGCGAGCACCGTAACCAATCGGCTTAGCAGAGTGGTTACGATGCAGAGCTTAGCATAGCCTGGTATAGTATAGTATACACCAGAGCACGCCTGTCTCGCACCCAGGCTGCTGGCGAGCCGAGCGGATACTCTCGCACCCAGACGCCGGGCTGATCAGGCTACCAAGGCGCGCGCGGGCTGCACCAAGTAAACAGGGCAAGCTGCAGTTCTGAGGCTTTAAAGTGCGAAAAAGTACCCGTTCCACGCCGCTTCAGCGTATAAGAGCTCGTCTGGGCACTACTGCGTCGTCTTTGGATGCCAAAACAAGCAGCGCAACAAGAGGATATTAGTGTTTCCTGCTATAATTACGACGCGCCACGGAAATAGTGCCGGTGCGGTGTTTTCAGCTTCGCCGCTAGTGGATAACTGTGATTCAAGCAAAAAAACTAGGAGCCGAGTGAAAATGCGCGAGTAAGCACACTAACTGCGTGTATCCTGCAGTGTGATGCCCACCTATTTCATTTTGCGAACCTAATTTGCGTGACACGCAGCTGGGTTGAAGGCAGGCGCGAGCTTTGGGGGAGGGGGGGTGCACTTCATACTTTTGAGCGTTTCTTTTGACGAAAATCTAGTGCAAGGTAGGCTTTCAAGCACAAGCAATCAGCATGCTGTGCCACTTTCAACTTAGTATTAAGCTTTAGTGCTTTTGATGGCATCCACGCCTTCGAGATTTCGTCTTCAAAAAGTAATAAATGGCACGGTGCTCCTCAACAGCCGGCCAGAATTTCGTGCTTTCATTTCAGTGTTTGATGTCTCCAAATTTATTTGGACACGAGGCATCCAGCTGCACATAATATATATATTGGCACGTAAGTAAACAGTACTCGCGCCAGTGACCTTTACGTCGCAGGCGTAGCTGACCGGCTTAACTTAGGGTAGCGCAGTTTCGCTTGTAAAGGACCATCATTACAAGAATAATATCGCGCAGATAGCTTCCAAAAGGGATCGCTAAACGATACTGCAGGTTATACTCTCTGACAGCACGCTTTTGTGAGCAAGACGCATTATTTTAAGAGCGGCTCGTGAAACAAAAATTACGTTCCGTGAAACTTCCCGTAAAGCGTACTCTAATTATTACGCGA
This sequence comes from Rhipicephalus sanguineus, assembly GCF_013339695.2. Taxonomy (NCBI): domain Eukaryota; kingdom Metazoa; phylum Arthropoda; class Arachnida; order Ixodida; family Ixodidae; genus Rhipicephalus; species Rhipicephalus sanguineus. The sequence continues at coordinate 34,517 of NW_023615070.1, read as the reverse complement.
TGCATGCTGAAATGATGAGCTTTCACAAAAATTTGTGCCCAACTTGTAATATGGGGCAACAAAACATCGTTTCACTCTTTCGCGAGGTGCACTGCAATAACGATTCACGCTTACTACAGCGATAACGTTTTTTTACAAATGTAACAGCGTACATATCTGACGAGGTTGCTTCCGCAGCCCACTCAGCACGTACTGTATACATTGTGGACTTGCATGAGCAAGATGTTCTTGATGTTCCAATATAATCAGCGAAAATGTCCAGGCTAGAAAAGACGCGAAACACGCTCTCCGACGGGCTGAGTTTCGGGAGTTTCGTGTTTTGCTCTGTGTAGCGTCTGCTGGCGTGGCAGCCCGTGCATGTTGTTTCGTCGCGTGTGCGATAGATGGCGCGACGCGCGATGCAAATATGGCGATGCGCATGGAATTTGCTGTGTTCTGGTCTATAGCGAGGTGGTGATAAAGAGAAGGGAGAGTGAGAAGAGATGTAAGCTTAAGGATAAGAGAAAGGGTGAGGGGAGAACGAGTACAGAGAAAAAGAGTGAAAAAGAGAGAAAGAAAGAAATAGAAAGAAGAGAGAAATAGGTAAAAAGATAGAGAAGAAAGAGAAAAAGTTTGAAGGTGAGAGAATGGATACAGACAGAGAGAAAGAAACGCACAGAAATAGAGATATAAAAAGAAACGCACAAAAATGTAGAAAAAATAGAGTAAGCATAGCCACGTATAGTATAGTATAGCGAGACGTGGGAAAGAGAGATGTGAGAGGGCAGAAGCCTAGCCAAGCCAGGACCATTTAAGTTTCCACCAATATGCTGTGACCCAGCGTTGCGCGACTTAGTGACAGCTGCACTAACTTTTTCCCTTGCAGCGCCAAATCAATGATGGACTAAAGACAGCTAACGCCTGTACCTTGGCTCCACATCTCTGACTACTCAGTGTTCTTTTACCTCTGGCATAACACACAATGTCGCAAGGGCACGTCGACCTTCAAGCTTTCGAACCTTGTACATTTACCTCTGTATAACTGCAGCTGTGTGCGCCGTCGTAAATGTTCTCTTCCTTTTATTTGTATGGCACTGAAAGGCCAAAAATCTTTCAGTTCAAAGAATTTGTCTTTTAACACATATGTCAATGCGGGACAGGTTGAAAGTCGTGGCTCTTACTATCTTCCTTTCTTATACAGCCAAGCACCTACCACTGTGGTCTAGTGGTTATGGTGCTCGACTCTGACCCGAAGGTCGCGGGAGCTTGTCGCTGTTACGGGAGCGCATCGTTGGAGGCAAAATACCAGAGACCCGTGTGCTTAACTTTAGGTGCACATAAACAGAACCCCATGTGGATGACGTTTCCTCAGCCCTCTACTACGGCGTTTCTCATACCATATCGCGGTTTTGGGACGTAAGATCCCTAAACAAATAAAATTCAACCAACTCCGCTTCACGGAAACCGAAGAAACAGCGAAGCCGGTGGCGTTTCCTTCGTCAGGTTAACACATTTCTATGTTTTGCAAGTCTTTAGGATGTGTTGTGTCGCTGCTCTTTATTAAACACACTTTGTTAAGTGTCACTGATCCCGTTAATCGGGATGGCAATCGCCGGGCGGATTCTAAGGACTGGCGTCAAGGCCCTCCGAAAACGCACCACGAAAGCGCGGACAATTTAGAGTTGGTCCTTTGGTGCGCCAGCGAACGCCGGTTGTGGTCCAAAGACCGAGTCAGAGCCGAGAGTCGATAACACAAACGAAAACGAAATATATTCTCAGTTAAGGCAATACAATAATACAAACACATGCACACTCGGCTGGTACCAGTTACAGCTTCACAATAATACTCAGATGGTGTTTACACAATGGGAGCTAAACAAACAGATCACACGCTTCAAATGCCATCGCATGCATTACAACTATTCAACGACAGTTAAAGTCCTGAATAGATAATGGCGTATCCAGTCCACAATACTTGGACGGTAATCGAATGCTTCTCTTCAAGGAAACACTCACGCCAGCTCCAGCGTTGATAGTCGTAGCTCAACCGTCGTCGTGACTTGTCACGGCTCACACGGCGTCGTCATCGGATTCTTCCAGATCCACGAGCGATTGACCGCACACCATCATAAACACGTCTTCTTTGGCTAACGAAGCCACACTTCGCGTAACTTCACCATCACCGGGCCGACTGACTCGCTCACTGGCTTGCCGACTCCCTTCACTGCCTGTCTCCTCGTCGTCTGCACGCTTTTATCCCTTCTTCCCCGGTTTCTAGAAGCGTCGGGATGTTTCTTCTGCGTGCAGTACAGCTAAGCCTGGGGAAAGGGCGAGAGCTTTCTCGTAGGTTCGAATCGCGGCGGCATCGCTCGCGGATGCGTCCCCCCTTCCTTCTAGAAACATCCAGGATTTGCCGGGCGTTTGATCGCGTCGTCTGCGCCTGGCTCGATTGGGTGAGGAGGATGCGGCGCGCCGGCGTCTTTTGATGCTTGTTTTTTTCGTCTTTTCGCGCTTCTTGGCGAGCGGTTCGCGCCGTTCTGTCTCGTAGCAGTTTGAAAGCGGCCTCGCGCGCGCTTTATAACTCGATCGTTTGTGACACTGCCCCCCACTTCAAGAATATTATCACATAATATTCAAACAACACAAACGAGCGCGCACATACACATCCAAAAATGTCCCACATACAGAGTCCATAACTCAGTCCACACACAATGCGCGTCACATTCATAATAGAACTCTGAATACAATTCACAGGGCATTTCAATGTCGAAATATAAAGCCAAGTACATAAGTACAAAACGCCATCATACATTTCGTATAAAACAATGTGAACGCACAAAACAAAGCTCTTCAACTATAATGCATATACAATTATATCGATAGCATTGTACACATAAAATAACGCAAGTAACACTTCGGCTCACTAGCCATACACACTTCCCGCAGGGTATAAACACAACACATTCAAACTCAAAACACTTCAATTCCAACACCCTGTCCTGTTCAAACAGACTCGCGCTTGCGCCCCTTCTTTCGGTGCTCGCTCGCTCTCTTTTTGTTTCTCTTCTTTTTCTTGCGAGCCGTTCCATTTGACGGTGCCGGAGGGGGCGTCTCTGCTGCCGTCGACACATTCGACACCGGCAAGGCGTGGTCGCGTTCGTTAGAACGTTCGCGGTGCTTCGCCGACTTCTGCGCGTCGTGGTGTTTTGATTGGAGGACCACCTTCGTCATCTTTTGAGCCGCAGATGATGGTGGTCGCTCAGTTGCAATGTCACCTGCTCGGCGCGTCTTCACTGGCGGTACAGCGACCGTTGGTGTTCCATCGTTGCCATTCTCTGACGCCTCGGCATGAATTGGAGCTCGGGCGACATCCTTCATGAGATTCCCTTCCGCGCTTCCTTTTTGTCGCGGTTCCCGAACTGACGAGGGCTCCATCTTGGGGGCTTCTCCCAAACGTTCAGGATCGTATGGCCCTCGAGCTCCGTCGATGTTTCCCACGATTAGGTCAAACAGGGGGTTATCCATGCACAGGGCAGTAACTCTCCCGCTGAAGTAAGGGGTCTCTACCGCAATCTTGGCTTCGGGAAGCATTCGAATGGAACTATCAAGCAAGCGAACCGGGGTGGAATTGCCTGTGAAGTCACTCTCTCGGACCAATTTCTTTCGTACGATCACTGTGGTACATCCACTATCTCTTAATACCGTGGCTTCCTTTCCACCAACTTTCCCCTTAAGTGTCGGCATTCCTTTCGTTGAGTCTGTTGTCACCGCAGCACCAATGAAATCCATCTTCTTCCCGCTTTTCAGTTCGGCCAATTCATCATTGATCGCTTCTGTTCCCTCGTTTGGCGGGGCATACGCACAAGCTGCTTGATGGGCTTTACTCGCATCGATTCGACACGCGTCTGCTTTGTGGCCAGTCTGACCACATTTAAAACACTTCATCACACTGGGGCGTGAGAAGTTGGTCCGACAGCTGTTAGCGCGATGACCCACGCGGTTACACAGGAAGCATCGCGGAACACTCTCCGGTGCACGCTTGTTTTCTTCGGGTGTCGCTTTCTTCGACTCCTCGTGAACTTCCTTTTTTACTTTGGCTAGATTCGTGCCACCTTGTGCTTCCAAGAATTGATCGGCCAATTCAAGCATATCCTCGAGCGATTTAGCTCTTCTCTCTTTCAGATACAGCGACAGGCTCGGGTGGCAACTGGTGAGAAATTGCTCTCTGATAAGAAGCTCTCTAAGCTCACCGTACTCCTGCGCCGTCTCTGAAAGTTCGATCCACCTGTCAAAATAATGGCTGAGCCGCGCGGCATACTGCGTTGCCGTCTCGCCATCAGCTGGCTTTCCCGTACGGAACCGATCACGGAAGCCTTCCACGGTGAATCGAAATCGCTTCAGCAAAGCAGCTTTCACTTTCGTGTAATTAGCTGCATCGGTAGGTGTCAGCCTACCGTACACACTGAGCGCTTCGCCACTCAAACAAGTGCTCAAAGCTGTTGCCCATTGCTGCTCCGGCCAATTTTGGCTTCTAGCTATCGTCTCAAACCTGTGCAGGTATGCATCAAGGTCATCTTTCCTTTCATCAAACGCCACAAGCAGTTTGCTTGGGTTCAAACGGAAGCTATGATCTTCCCTTTCACTGCTCTCCACTCTAGCTTGCACGGGCGTCTCTATGCGCTGCTGCAAACGGAGCCGTTCGAGTTCCAATTCGTGCTGCCGTTGCCTTTCTCTCTCAGCCATCTGCGCCTCTCTTCTTCTTTCTCCCTCTCAGCCGCTAGCCTCTCTCTCTCCAGCCCTGCTGCTCTCTCTTCCTTGACCCTCTCAGCTGCCAACCTCTCTTTTTCAAGTTCTGCTTCTCTCTCCTTGTTGGCCCTCTCAACCGCCAACTTCTCTCTTTCAAGCTCTGCTGCTTTTTCTTCCTTAATTCTTCTTTTCTTCTTTTTCCTTTTGGCTGACCCACTTCCGTAGTTCGGCCCCAGACAAACCCATCTTCTCACCAAGGGCAACTAATTTCTCGAGATCCATGATGCCCGTCAACGATAACCTAGCCGCGTGCACAAAACCTCTGCCTAACTTCGAATACCAAAACACTCTATGCACACAGGTTAGCGAGAACGCGGTGCAGCACTCAAAAATCGTTCGCAAGCACTATCAACGTCTCAAGGCTCTTTCTCCCTACTTTGGACACACTGTGCACCAAAAGGGTCCTGTGTCGCGGACGCCAGAATAATTGTCACTGATCCCGTTAATCGGGATGGCAATCGCCGGGCGGATTCTAAGGACTGGCGTCAAGGCCCTCCGAAAACGCACCACGAAAGCGCGGACAATTTAGAGTTGGTCCTTTGGTGCGCCAGCGAACGCCGGTTGTGGTCCAAAGACCGAGTCAGAGCCGAGAGTCGATAACACAAACGAAAACGAAATATATTCTCAGTTAAGGCAATACAAATAATACAAACACATGCACACTCGGCTGGTACCAGTTACAGCTTCACAATAATACTCAGATGGTGTTTACACAATGGGAGCTAAACAAACAGATCACACGCTTCAAATGCCATCGCATGCATTACAACTATTCAACGACAGTTAAAGTCCTGAATAGATAATGGCGTATCCAGTCCACAATACTTGGACGGTAATCGAATGCTTCTCTTCAAGGAAACACTCACGCCAGCTCCAGCGTTGATAGTCGTAGCTCAACCGTCGTCGTGACTTGTCACGGCTCACACGGCGTCGTCATCGGATTCTTCCAGATCCACGAGCGATTGACCGCACACCATCATAAACACGTCTTCTTTGGCTAACGAAGCCACACTTCGCGTAACTTCACCATCACCGGGCCGACTGACTCGCTCACTGGCTTGCCGACTCCCTTCACTGCCTGTCTCCTCGTCGTCTGCACGCTTTTATCCCTTCTTCCCCGGTTTCTAGAAGCGTCGGGATGTTTCTTCTGCGTGCAGTACAGCTAAGCCTGGGGAAAGGGCGAGAGCTTTCTCGTAGGTTCGAATCGCGGCGACATCGCTCGCGGATGCGTCCCCCTTCCTTCTAGAAACATCCAGGATTTGCCGGGCGTTTGATCGCGTCGTCTGCGCCTGGCTCGATTGGGTGAGGAGGATGCGGCGCGCCGGCGTCTTTTGATGCTTGTTTTTTTCGTCTTTTCGCGCTTCTTGGCGAGCGGTTCGCGCCGTTCTGTCTCGTAGCAGTTTGAAAGCGGCCTCGCGCGCGCTTTATAACTCGATCGTTTGTGACATTAAGCTTGGAGCTGGTAGTATAGTGTATCGCGTGACAGTGGTGCGACTGTGGTAGCGCTCATGCCATTTGTTGGGCTGACTGTTGCCTCCTTCTTTTTCAGTGGCAGTTGTGTGTAGTAGTGCAATTTACCCAATTTCTGTAGGATATACGCGTTTAAGAGAAGGATAGTTTTCTGATAGGTCGCAGATATTTCTGTGGCACATACTTGTTTGTTGAGCTAACTGTTGCCTTCATTTTTAGTGGACCAGTGATGAGTAGTGGGATTTACCCAACCTCACTGGTACATACCCGTTTATGATGCCCACAAGCGTTACAACAGGGTACTGGACATGAAAGGCTCGACCAAGAACAGATTCACTGTTTAAATTATATACCTAAGCAATAAAAATATGGGACGCTTAAGCTTCGCCTTTAAGAGTTGAACGCGATAGCGATATCCTGCCTCTAGTGCGCACTTCGAACACTACGGGTGTTTAACAGAATGCGCGCACTAAGGTGTGCGCCTTATGTAATGGGTAGCATGCTTTAAACCAGGAGCAATTATGCACGAAAAGCTTTTTCGAAGTTGCGATGCACCCACTACGTGGTATTAAGAGAATACGCGCAGAAATGTGTGTGCCTCTTGTAATGGGTGGCTGTCTTTAAACCACCAAGTCGTTATGATGTTGACATGGTGTGACGCCCGATGGCAATGTACGCTTGTACCACGCAATATTACTGCCATATTACATCTCATACTGTCACACCCGTATAGAGGACGCGTATTTTTGGGAAGCATCAACGTTATAGTGCAGCTCCAGGCAGAGGCGTGGCTGTGTGGTAGAACACCTGCTTGCCACGCAGACGGTCTGGATTCGATTCTCACTCGGACCCAACATTTTTATTATTTATTTTATTTGCAGCTTTTTCGATTTTTCGGTCACGGACAAGATGATGATTTTTCGCTCACAACCAACGGTGCCGACGCCGACGGCGGAATTTCTGCGATACGAGCTCTTTAACGCTATCGCGTTAAAAACGTCCACCACACATTACGAGCAGAACGAAAGTGGGGGTGGGGAACAACGTTATTGAGAACTCCGGCTAATTCATGGCCTAGGCCTTGCCCGCCCCCGAGGAGTTCAGGAGGCCCTGTCTCCTCGCCGCCTCACGGGCTTGCTGAATGGCCGATCGTTGATCTTGCAGGTTTAAGCTGCGCAGCGCGGCCGTCCACCGTGCCGCAACTAAAAGGCAAAAACATTTACTCAGATAAAGTATGAAAAAAGCATGAAATGTCATTGCGCCTACATTTTCTGAACTCCTTCGTGAGCGTTGATATCATATGCGAATATAGAGCGAACAAAGCTCGTTGGTTTTGGTTTTTCTGCAGCGTCCTCAGTGGTCTGCGCCACTGAAGACGCTGTGCTGCATTCTTTCACAGCAGCCCATTGCGCTTATGTTTTTTTCCTACAAACCAAATAGTAGCCGAGCTATAAAAACAATGATTTCCGCTGCATATATGTACTCATCCTTCAGGAAGAAGAGTCAATAAAAAGAAATAAGGAAGGTTTTCTCGCGACGTGAGGGGACTACTGCTCGAGGGAAGGACACGTTCACGGAACATGTATTATGCATGAGCCACATGCTTTATTTTAGTGGTGCGTACTAGGTTCGGAATTCTGTGTGGTCAGCTAAACTCCCTTGCGAGACCACCCCTATCTGGCTTTACTCTTGTCAGGAATCAAATATTTGAGCCGGAAGAGCTTAGAGTACACACGCAATCCTCCCATAAATTTATCCTTGCTTTGAATAAGTCTGTAAACTGACTTCTCGGCCTGTTTACAACTCGCATCTTGGGCTCTGCCCATTGGCTGTCAAGGCTCAATGATTGCGTAAGGGCAGAATCTGTGGGTTGTATACAGTAGGATCATTTACATGAATTGCCTCTTGTAAAGCTTCCTTTAGTTGCTTGTGTACTGCGGCTCTAATTAATTGAACGAAGGGCGGTAAACCAGTTATTAAACAACGACTACAATGAAATAATAGCCCCAAACGGAATTAAGTTGACATCATCTGTTTTGAGGCGTGACTCTATATGCGGCTTCATTTTGGCATGAAGCATAACTAAGCGGTGAAGCAAAGCAGGATTCTCACATGCTTGTTGCCTATAAAAAATTCATTATTATCAGACACACATCTCTCCACTGAGCTGTATTTGCAATGAAATCAGTTTTAGAAAAGCTGCGAATTAAGAATCGTGCTGCCTGAAGAACTTTAACTAAAAACATTTCAAGCGTGCACGGAGTCGCTTCTATAATCTTAGAGCGACAGTAGTTCTGCCTGTCTCGTTTGCATCAAAGCATGTTTTACAATGTTAGCATATTTAGAGGCTTGATTAAAAAAGGAGGGGTAAGCATGCAATAGAAAATAAACTGAAACAACGCCAAATAGCACGTAGCAGTGGGAAATAGTGAGAAGCTGAGAACGCATAATTAAGTATAAAAAGCGGACGGAAGGCAGTTGTTAAGAGAGAGCCCGGAAGCAGTCCGGGAGGTGGCTAATGAAGCGGACGTATCTTATGTAGAACCATATGAGATCTTCGCGACTAAAAGCCAGCTTGCGCTCTCTCTACAACGTTACCAAGAAATAGCCTTTCAGTAGAACCTCTCCTGAACCATGAACTATAAATTAAAGCTAAAGGTCCCTCCGAGAGAGACCCTAATCTCTTATTGCAAGACAAAAGAAAGATTCCTTTATCAGACATAGTGCAAACGCCGTGTTATTATGTTATTGCGAGAACATTTATATAGACACTCTCAGCGGATTTTCGCTGTTGTCGTTGCCGTCATGTCCCGTATATGTATACGGATGTATATATATATAAATAAAAGCCAGAAAATAAAAATAATTCAGCAGAAAAAATCCGACGTGCGCGACCGGGGTTTCGAACCTATGACCTCTCGCTCCGCAGCGCGCTGTCTGTTAGATTTTCGAATGAGTACCTGTTCTCAGTGACACGTAAAAAGCTGTACAAAGATGTGCGTGATGCAATTTTACGCGTCGTTCTGTACAGGGCTATGCACAGTAGTGCCCAAGGGCAGGACGTGCTAAAAATGGTTAAAAGAATGCAAATGGCGCCTTCCACGAAGTCCTTGTTTTTTAAGCTTCGCACAGGCACGTTGCATGTCAAAGTTGAGGAGCGTGGTTTTTTCTTACCTTGGCTCACAGACTGCCTTATCTGTAATAAGCCAGAAACTATTGACCATGTTTCCTTTGAATGACGCCATGCGTCATTCATTCTCCAGGATACTATCTGCAGAATAAAAATGCACGCGGCGTTGTGTGAAACGAACGGTACGACACATGTGGCAAAATTAAAATGACGTGAGGTGCGGGCCCTGCATCGTTGCCCGCGCTGCGTTTGCGTCATATCGCTGGCGACGCTAGTTTTCCAAAAGATTCTCAAGTGCGCGACCGGGGTTTCGAACCTCTGACCCTTCGCTTTACAACGCGCTGTCTTACAGAATTAGGCAATGCGTCATTCGTTCTCCAGGGTACTAACCAAGGTATATGTAAACTGGTAGCGTAACTTCCGTAGAAGCCCACGTGTCAAGCCGGTGGCTAGTTGTTGCAACAGTCGCCATCTATGTGAGGAGGGGACAAACAGAATTTAAAAAAAAGAAAAAGATGACGTCACAACCGGAAGCGGGAATGACGTCACGTTTTACGCGATGGGCGCGAAATTATGAAATTTTTTGACAGGGCGCCGCTTCTTACTTTTTTTATAGCTGCACGTTCTTTTTCTATCACTATGACGGCTCCATAATGAAAGCCTGCAAGATAACGGGAAGACGAAAAAGACAGATTTGATAAATAAGGTGTATTTTATTGGCGAAATATTGCAGTTGAACAGGATATTACCCCAAAATATATAACACAGAAAGAAGAAGTAGCATAACAATTCAACGTGCACACAAACCTTGCACACGTGTGGCTCTTGCATCCGTAACAGCGCAGCGGTTTCTTCGCGTAGCGTGGCGGACTCATCGTCCCGAAGGGCGACAGCACGCCGGCCGTGCGCTGGCAAAACACAGTCACTGAAAACGGGTTCCCGATGGGCTGCGATGGGCTATATTACCTTCCGCCAAGTACCACGACTAGAAAACAACGCTATACGAGGAAATCACCTACGACGACAGGCACAAACCTACTGCGCAAAAGAGGCGACGCCATTTGCATCTGAAAATGCGCAAAACCGTTGGCCCGTGTTACCAGACTGCCTGCATGTGCCCGCTGTTTCTGAAAATAAAAGAAAAAATTGGCCACTGAACCACATACCAAGACTAAAGTTTGATTAGAGTAATCTACTAATTTAATTCGTGAAATAAAATTAAAACTAATGAAAATAAACGTTTAATTAATTTTTTGTTTTCATTATTGTCCCTCCTCACCTAGTAGCGCTTTAATCGTCACGCGGGTGTTGATGTTTGTCGCAATAGGTTTCCGACCACTTTTCGTTCCGACCTTCGCGACCTATTTAGATTGACCTTGGTACTAACGGCAGAATCAAAATGCACGCGGCGTTGTGTGAAACGAACGGGATGACACATGTGGCAAAATTAAAATTATGTGAGGCACGGGCCATGCATCGTTGCCCGCGCTGCATTTGCGTCATACCGCTGGCGACGCTAGTTTTCCATGTTGGGGTCAAAGCGCAGCGCCACTCGTGGCTGGCCAAAGAAAAAGAAGAGCGTCCCGTGGCTCTTGATGGCGCGAGCCAGCGGCCGTGCGCGAGCTAAAGGGAAAGCTTTTGCTCTTGTAGGCTTATGCTACAGAAGGGAACAAACGAGACGGCTAACGAGAATCGCAGTATATACCCTACACCATGACAAGACTCCCGAGGCTCAATTTACAGCGCAAAAGCACAAGATACCCACGATAAAAGGAAACGTACGACACAAACGCTGACTGCCAACTGCTTTATTAAATGCGAAGCATTCCTTAGCGAACTTCTGCGACCTCGAGCGTATCTTATCTATCTATCTATCTATCTATCTATCTATCTATCTATCTATCTATCTATCTATCTATCTATCTATCTATCTATCTATCTATCTATCTATCTATCTATCTATCTATCTATCTATCTATCTATCTATCTATCTATCTCTACTATCTATCTATCTATCCGCCTAGACCATTGTGCTCTCCTGGCTTTTCGTTATAGGATAGGATACCAAAATTGATATGAGGGCATTCAAGTGAAACGTCCCAGCCCAAAATTCGACCACCAGCGATTCTATTGAAAAAAAAAAGTGAGCTAGAAGGTAACTATGTGAGAGTGATTTTAGTGGAGTATTTTTCGTTCAGAAAAATTATCTGGTCCACGTGACGCCCCTTTTGAATATTCCGGCGAGATGGAAAAGTTGGGTGGGGAATATATACGCGTGCTCACCCTTGAAACTGGGTACAATGGCACATTGTGTTTTAAACCATTCTATTGTCATTTTCTTTTCACGTGACGTCACAAGAAAAACCATATAATATTTTCCGGCTTAATTAGGCTTAGCAAAGAAGCAAGAAAACGTGCAAATTTCAGACAATTTTCGTAAAAACCGGCGGCAATGTTTCAGCCGCAAAAATTTTATAGCGTGTTTACCAGTCAAACGTAGTATCTGCTAAAAATATTTTTAACCTTTGTAAGCTAGCGTTTATTGAGATAATGCTGCAAAGTTGACAAAAAATGACTTTTTTGGGGAGATTCACTCTTAAATTAAGCATTGAGGCCCTCGCGATAAAAACATGTGAGAGGGTTGTTTATACGCTCCAACGTCTTCTCTTGTGATGTGGAAATTTTATTCCTGTAAATTTTGTTTAAAGCAAAAAAATAATTTTGATGTCCACAACCAATGTCACTGGTAGGCGCTGGCAAACAGAATCGTTTTCCCGTGATTTTAGGTAAATTATTGCGATTGATACTTGGTTAGTTCTGTAGCTCATATTATTTGACCATGTTAGCTTATTTGCACTGGTTTTGAGCATTGTCAGCCTTGTTTTAGGTATGTATATATTGACCATGAGGCATCAGACAGTAGATGGACGACAAGCCGGGCCCCTAAAGGGCTACATGCTTAAAATAGAAATAACGTTTTGAACTTTTGCTACCACGAGGAGGACCACAACCTATAAGCAGAGTGGAACTTCCTTGTCACTTCCCATGTCAAAAGCGCATGCGACGATGTTGACGGCCCACTGAAACATCCGGCAGCAAGAGCAAGTCTACGAAGGCCATATGGTGGTCAGATTCCGCCACCACATGCTTTGTTTGGATGGACCAAAAGTAATGTAAAGAGTGTTACAGTTATTTGGTTGCCGCATTGCAAAATTCAAAAAACGAGAACCCAGCTCGCTCAGAGATTTGCCATGGTGATCTCTGTCAAAGGGACCGGACAACTGTACCATTTCGAACCGCCTACTCCTTCAACACTGTCCGGCGCGGTGGTGTAACAGTTACGGTATTCGGCTGATGACCCGAAGGTCGCGGGTTTGATCCCGGCCTCGGCGTTCGCGTTTCGATAGAGGCAAAAATGCTAGAGGCCGTGTACTGTGGGATTTCAGTGCATGTTAAAGAACACCAGACGGTAGAAATTTCCGGAACCCTCCACTATGGCGTGCCTCATAATCATGCCTTGGTTTTGGCACTTAAAACCCCAGATACTGTTATTACTTTTTCAGAACAACGTGTTGGGATTACATCATTCTCCAACACTCATGAACTTCAAGTGAGAAAGCCCGTATGAATGACAAGGTGGCCTACTTTGACATTAACGATTAAGGTGTAGAAAATGTGACCAGAGGACGGCACATCGGAAAGCAAATAGGCCTGAACAACAGAATTTACGTTTATCAAGCCATAATTTCCTTTTGCAGTGTTGGTAAACCATGAACGCTGTTTCTCATGCTAGTGTGAAACACCCGAGAGCAAGAAATGATGTATTCACACATCCGTGTGGCATAAAATGAAGCGAGTCAGCCAATAAATACCACTGCCAACGCTAATGCCCATGCTGTGCTCGTCTGCCTGACTTCCCCCTAGTGCCAAGAAAGCCAGTTATGAAGGCACGAAAGTAAGCTAATTCCGATATGCGTATACACTGATGCGAAATCACGCTGCCATAGTTTGCTTGAAACACTACCGAGCCCTCATGCAAGCCTAAAAACTCGCTGAGAAAAAGCACGCGTTCTGCAGAAAAGACAGACATCTGTAGTGCATTCCAGTGGCATGGGTTGTGGACGTCAAAAATATTTTTTTTCGCTTTAAAACAAAATTTACAGGAATAAAAATTTCCACATCACAAGAGAACACGTTGGAGCGTATAAAGAACCCTCTCACATATTTTTATCGCGAGGGCCTCAACGCTTAATTTACGAGTGAATCTCCCCAAAAAGTCATTTTTTTGTCAACTTTGCAAGCATTTATCTCAATAAACGCTAGCTTACAAAGGTTAAAAATATTTTTAGCAGATACTACGTTGACTGGTAAAACAGCTATAAAATTTTTGCAGCTGAAACATTGCCGCCGGTTTTACGAAAATTGTCTGAATTTGCACGTTTTCTTGCTTTTTGCTAAGCCTAATTAAGCCGGAAAATTAATATATGGTTTTTCTTGTGACGTCACGTGAAAGAAAAATGACAATAGAATGGTTTAAAACACAATGTGCCATTGTACCCAGTTTCAAGGGTAAGCACGCGTAATATATTCCCACCCAACTTTTCCATCTCGCCGGAATTTTCAAAAGGCCGTCACGTGACCAGATAATTTTTCTGAACGAAAATACTCTACTAAAATCACTCTCACATAAATACCTTCTAGCTCAATTTTTTTCAATAGAATCGCTGATGGTCGAACTTTGGGCTGGGACGTTTCACTTGGAATGACCCATGACATACCATGAATGCATGACAAATGTAAATGACAGGTCATAACATGAAAAATCAGACTGTGGTCATGTACAGCGTATTTGCATGACATGGTCTCGAGGAGCTCGCGGCGGTTTCGCAAACTTGACATACACCCAAACTGGTATTGCGTGACGTGACTGTATGAGGAATAATAACGACAGGTGGTAACATAACAATCATAACGTGCATGTCACGATTTACATACCACACTCATGATGCGCTCGCAGCCGGTTCGCTAGCTTGACATACGCCAAAACTGGTATTGCGTGACGTGACTGTATGACGAACTTAAATGACATGCGGTAAACTGAAGAGCGTGGTATGAATGTCATCTTAGGCATGATTTACATGCCACACTCATGGTGCGCTTGCGGCCGGTTCGCTAGTTTGACATACACCAAAACTGGTATTGCGTAACGTGTCTATGACGAACATAAATCACAGGCTGTAAAATGAAAATCATGATACGCATGTGATGATTTACATGCCACACTTATGGGGCGCTCGAGGGCGGTTCGCTAGCTTGACACACCAAAACTGGCACTGCCTGACGTGCTGTATGAGGAACATAAATGACAGTTTGGTATACATGAAAATCACGATACGCATGTCATATACGGCATGATTTACATGCCACTGTCTTGGTGCGCTTTCGGCTATTTTGTTAACTGGATATATACAAACATTTGTATGGCATGAAATCAGAGCGTGACAAGCATAAATGGCAGATTATGCATTATATGTGGAGAATATACGTTTCATTAGCATGGTATATACCATATTGTAGATACACGCATGCATGCATGACAAACATACCATATATAATGGACGAGATGGCATGACATAAATGGCTTCATTTGCCTCAAGGACAAACAAGGGGATGTTTGCAGCTCTTTGCTGGCTGCTTCGCATTACATCGATTCCCACAGTGCGTGCGATCTGCCGGATTTTTCTTTCATACGCCAATGCATATGCAAGCCCAAGCAACCTTACCGCACATGTGCACACAATAGCTCTAATCAAAACGGATAAAAGGATGATAGTGCATTAGAATCGCGAAGACATGAAATGATATTCAGATGGGTGCAGGGACAAAGAAGTAAAGAAGAAGTAAGAAGCACAAAGAAGTGCGTTTGCGCAGTAATTTTAGCCTCAGGAATATGCACCAACTAGACCCAAATGAAGTTTTACTTTAGTGACCAGAATCGACGCCCGCAGGGAACGCGAGCCGTGGCTTCACATGCCACTGTGAAGCGGCGTCTATATTTTCTTCTCTTGAGATCATTCGCTATCCGGTTTTGTTTGCCGCCCAAAGGAAGGACCTACAGGTCTGGCCAACGCGAGCGCGAGAGCCCGAGAGTGGCTTGCATTCTGCGCATGCATCCTGGTGGCTCGCAAATTTCTTGGGCCCGCAATTCTAAAGCTCTATAGTGTTTCGCTGGAGTTGGGATGTGCGCCTCTGACGTACTTTCAATACAGGGCGTGGTCCACCGTGCTCGCGCGATTATCTCTTGAGGGGGAGTTTTGTACATCTTGTGATTTCACCGCAAAGTTTGCGTTGAAGCTATAGGCCACACGAAGATCACTTTGCTCGCTGCAGCGGCCACGTTTGCCAACGGAGTGAGCTGCTAGCTGGAAGAGCCGAAGTAGGGGCTAGTTGAATTAACTGTAACAGCTCGTGCTCGTTATTGTTACTCTAGACATTTCACATCTACTGTTACAAACAGTGAATGTATTTAAAAGACATCCGCGAGTAGAGAATCGTCCAGGAAGTTTTCTGGCGTGATTAGGACTGCCTAATAAGTTATAAATATTAGAACTAAGCATTGCTTTAACATTATAAATGCAGTCATCCAAACAGGGGCAATCTGGGGTGCACAATAATGTTTAGACAGTTCTCTGTTGAGCAAACGCATGTGAGGATATCTCGCTGAAGATTGGGAAGTGCGGTCGTTTTAGTTGATAGAGAAATCTGTTTTGTTCTTCACTTAAATAGGAATTTTTTAAAAGGTAGTGCAGTAAATTACATTGAAGCTTTCTAGGAATTCCGGACGAAATCATTCCGGAATTATCGTCGACGTTGATAAGATTCGCATTGAAAAAATGTAGCGACAAACCGGATTGCCGCTACCTAGGTGCATCATGGATGAGGCGTGTACTGGAGCCGGGCTTCTCTCTTGCGGTGTGGTCTGGACACAATGTGCAATCTATTTGCATAACTACGAGCTTCAAACCTGGCAATTAAGTGAATATTTAGTAAGGCAGTAATATCCAGTGTGCCGTCATATTTTATCCGAAAACATCCAGATTTCCTACTGTCTAGACTATTGCAAGTTGATGAACGAGAAAAAGGAAAACCAAATAAACCTCGTTAGTATCGATGACTCTACGTAGCAGGTGAGGATTTAGGGGTAAGTCGCCTTCCCCTAAAATCTTTACGGGCTAACTGAAGCCTGCAGAGAGGACGTTCTACATGCATCCGTTACGACCGGGAGTGGTGGCAATATTAAGCACTAGTTGAGTTAAATATAGCATTTAAGAACAGCGCCGCAGTAAATTTACTTGTAAGAGTGCGTCATGCAAAATTCTAAAACTCGAGTTTAGATGCCGCCAGCGCCATGTTGTTGGGCCCACGTAATTTGTTCCTTAACTTTATTGCAGTCGTACTTCGTTTATGTAAAACACGTAATTTACCTTCGGCATTTCTTTGTTGCGATTGTATCTTGGCTTCACATGATTGCGAGAAACAGAAATCGAGCCCTAACAGTTTGTGTCATTAGCGTTCGATGTCTTTAAATTTGTAACAAAGGACACCAAAAATGAAATCAGGTGAAGGCTGCTCTAAACTATAGAACACTATGTAATTATGAGACGAAAAAATTGCATAAATAAAGAATGTTTAAGCAACTATTAGGCACCACCTGCCATGTTAGCTATAATGACGGTTAAAACATACAGAGATAGATCTCTAACTGCTCACTAACTGTTCACTAACTTCTGCATGCACTTGGCTATATCGTAGCACATCGCACTCAGAATAAGAAAGAAATAATTAAAGAAAAGAAAGTAAGAAAGAAAGTAGGAAAGAGAAAGATAGAAAGAGCTAAAGAAAGAAAGAAGAAAGAAAGAAGGAAAGAAAGAAAGAAAGAACATGAGATACAATGTCTCATTCATAAGCACGCCATTTGCTTGAATCAGACGGGGCTTATGTGTAGAACATCGCACGAGGTGCTGTGGTAGTGTTTGTACGAAATAAAACAAAATATAAAAGCTAGCACTGGGATCAGCTGCAGCCCTCTTCAAATGCCCAGAGAAGGGTAGTGGATCAAAACCACAGCATACAAAAAGAAATTGGCAGTGTTAATCTGGGCACTACAGGAAGTAACGTCAGTGTTCCTGGTGACTGGGATCAAAAAAGCGTTAGCCGTTACACGAAGGACGCAGGGATTCAGTCGCGAGAGACGTGTGATGAGGAGCAGAGCCATAAACCGACACCTTTCTCCGTCCTAGGCCTAGCAAGAGATTCTCAAACAGGCGATTATGAGAATCGCCGCCGTTACAAGCAGGGACTTTTCGTGCCACGCCACCCGCGTATATTTTTTATACGGCCGTCTAACTTTTTCCAGTGGACCTCCTTTCATTTTACTGCCACCTTTGCAATCTCCTAAAGCATCTCATGTTATGTGCTTTATCATTATTTTTTTTACACTTGTGTATGCGTAGCAGGCTACTCCTTTTTCTGCAGCCAATGGCTAAATCGTAGTATGTCTTTCTCAACATTTTTATATATCAACTGTATTTCCTGTACATTTTCTATCTGCAAGTGAATCATCTCAATTTCTTGCCTTAACGTGAAACGATTGAATGCGTTGAATTAAGTAGTTTTAAGAAATAAAAACCGGTGAAAGTAGCATAACCGAGTAGGTTATGGTGATGTCCTCAGTAAATAAAGTTAGGCAATAAAGCGATGCTGTCCGGAAAAGAATAACATTTATACCTGAATTTTTCGGTTTGATGAAGTAGCAGAACGACGTGTTTGCTATGAACACGCGATGTCCATATGCATGATCTCTTTCTTCATTTTGGAATAAATGAAGACTTCGAGTAACGTGAAACGATAATGCCTTCAGGTAACGTGGGTGGTGTACATTTATTGATTGCTTTCATTTTCGCAACTGTTGAGTTCAGAATGCAGTTCAAGAGAAAGAGACAATGGGATGAAACTATCTCCACGAAATGAAATTTAGCATTCAGCAAGCCTGGTAAATATGAATATTTCTGAAAAGCAGTCATTGTAGAAGCTCACGAATGTAGTCATTTGGGCGTGTCTGTAATCTCTGACTTCGTAAACTGGCTAGTAGCATAGCGCGGGAAGACACAGGGACAAAGGGCGCTTATGTTCGTCTCGTACTTTTCCTTTGTCCGTGTGTCTTCCCGCGCTATGCGACTAGCCAGTTTACGATGAACCAACAAGCCCATATTGGTACCCTTGTCTGACTTTGTGCTGACATTTGCTGAATTCTGATTGAGTGAAAGAAAAAGACATAAAGCCAGTTTCATACCTGTGAAATATGAGTAAACAGTGGTGGTGCCGGCAAGCAAGTGCCACCACCTAGCAAACGCAGATTGAACTGTTTCTTTTTTAAGTGCGAATGCACTTTATAAGCGACCCTGAATCCGCCGTCCCATAGCAACGGCGCGAGGAAAGGAGAGGAACGTCTGTAGCAACGGCGCAGTTACGTCACACCCCACGTGACTGCGCGCGCTCCGCCTCCTCACCGCGGTTTGCGCGGGCGCGCGCCGGCTCCGCACCGCTCTTCTAGGTGGCATTGGGTGCAGTGCTTCGCCGCTCCTTCTCTCGCCGTTCGCTCTTCTCCTCCCTGGCCCCACTCTCCCGTCCGCTGGCTGGGCGCCTCTCGAGATGTGTGCTCGAGACGCCGCTGTGAAACGCCAACGGCGACCACAAGGCTAGATTATGGCCGTCAGGTATAATGACAACACAAAGGTGCTGATGAATGTGTAAATAAATGGTTACGTACAAACCTCGTATCGTCATTAATTTACGCCATTAAATTACTGCACCGTGTACTCTCGGCGCAAGAAATGCATTCGCATTTCCTCACGATTCCCTTCGGGGAGGTGGGGGCATTTTTTATTCATCTTTTTCGGGATATTAGTATTTTTGTTCTTTCTCTATTGTTTTCTTTCTCTATATCTATATTGGCATATCTCCACCTGTCTCTTCTCCTGTACATTCCTATGCTATGGCAAACCCGCTCACCTTCTCCTTTTTCTTTTTCCGTTCCCTTAGATCCCTATCGGAATAAACAGCGTTTCCAGTGTCTCCCAGTGCCTTTCAGCGCACTGGGTGGCACTGGAAACGTTGTACAGTGTGTCCCAGTGTACTACAGCGCGCTGGGAGGCACTGAGACGGACTGTACAGCGTGGCCAGTGCCACCCAGTGCGCTTAAAGACGCTGGGAATACTGTACCAGTGGCCCAGTGTCTTACAGCGCATTGGGAGGCACTGGGAACGCTGTACAGTGTTTGCCCGCGCACTGGGAACACTGGGAGCACATTGAAAAAAAAAACTGGGCGCGCTGGGTGGAATTCGTATAAAATTTGTTATTGAGTCGCGAGAAGTCGAAAGAAAAACTTATCGAATATTTTCAAAATATTACTCTATTCTGTGTACTACGCATATCTAGCTTTAGCTTTGGTTAAGCGACGGACGTACGTATACGCTAAAGCAATCTGTCGAGTGCGCGCGCTTTCGCTGAAGTGTGTGATCGAGTGTCGTGAATGTAGTTCATATAACTGCATCGAAAGAACCTATCATTCGCAACACAATATGACATTAGTATTAGTCTGTGCCGCGCTGCACACCAGCGTCCAGCGTCCCAGTACCCAGCGCCACACTGGTCCAATAATCATGTATGGCACTGGAACAGTGACACTGGGTTTTCCAATAGGGATCCGTCCTCCTCACTCTCACTTTGCTTTCTCATATATTTGCTAAACTGCAGTATATAAAGGCATGCTATGCTTAAGCCCCTCCCCTCCTCCTTTTCATCTCCTGCACTTTTCTTCCCCACGTCCTTGTTATACTACCATGCACCCTTACTTCTTTATTTTGATCTAGATAGGGTTTTCCCACTCAAAAACACTTAGCACTGCTCAGCGCAGGCTGCGCAGCAATATTATGGACGTTTCGCGAACCTTTCAGATTGTTCCGTTAAGATTATGTGCAGAACACGACTAGTCAAGTTTATTCGAGAGCTTACAAGAGCACAAGAGATAATGCTGGTAGGTTCTATTAGTTATATATAAAAGACGACGCATTCCGCCAGCAATCAGATTAATCGACGACTGACGACTGTGTGCGCCGGTACTTTTGTACTTTGAGTGCCATTCTTTTTTCTGTACACAACTCTGTCCTACGAATAGGTTCATCTTTACCAGCTGCGATCGCTTTCTTCGCCGTCACTACCAGGTGACAATACTATACTATGAATGGCTATGATATGCTAGGAGCTGCTTAGCACACGCCCAATTTTGTGGTGCATACCCACCAAGTTTTCTTCAACGCAACGCCGACCCAACCATAACAATAAACAGCTCCGATATTAAAAACAGAAATAAGGATTTATTTAATAAATGCGAAGCATTTTTTAGCGAACTACTTTGGGCGTTTCTATCTACGTATCTATCTAGCCGCCTACGTCTGGGCGCTCTCGTGGTCTTCTCCATAGCTTGTAATATGACAGAATTAGCATGGCAGGGGAACAGTGTATGACGAACATGATTCACTGGTCACGACATGAATAACGCAAAATACCTGTCACGTACGTCATGAAACACTTTCTCTCAGTCACGTGTGGCACATACCCGCATACCAGAGCTCATGTTATGCGGGTATGTGCTACAGGTGACACAGTCTCAACCAACGCAGTAACCGCGAACACACACACATTGACAAGTAAGGAAAGAGATAATAATAATAATTGTTGGGGTTTTATTTCCCAAAACCACGATATGATTATGAGACACGCCGTAGCCAAGGGCTGCGGATATTTTGACCATCTGGTATTCTTTAACGCGTACCGAGATCGCACAGTACACGGGCATCTAGTATTTTGTCTCCATTGAAATTAGACCACCGTGGCCGGGATCGAACCCACGACCTTCGTGTCGGCAGCGGAGCACCGTAACCGCTACACCGCCGAGGCGGACGCAAGGGAAGTGAGGAAGCTGAAGACAGAACACCCCTGGAAGATGCTCAACTACCATCCACTCGTCCATGGGGTCCCCAACGTAGACCACGTTGATTACGGAAAAACCGGGATCAATGCTTCTTACAATAAATCTACCGAGAGAACCAGTCCTCTCATAATTACCGGTGACTTCAACATTATTTATCGAGACCCAACAACGCCTGGTCCTTATAATGCGTGAAAGACGGCTTAGATGGGGACAGGGCATCAAAACACCTTGCTGCCACGTCCAGCAGAACAGTCATAATAGATGATCTCATCGTAAGAGGCATCCAGGCTCTACTGCACCTGACACTTCATTGCAATTAGACCCCTCGTAGCCGTGATCACGAACGGATTCGAATAACAAGTCGGGTCCAGCTGCTGAGACTCACTGATCGTGGTGATGATGACCTTCTTCAAGAACTGTAACGAACCCGTTCCACACATTCACACGGATTCGTGAAAACGTGCGTGCGTTCTCCGTCATATCGGACAAGTATGAATAGCAACTGCAACAACTGCAGGTGTGACTGTAACATACGTGCAGTGCGCCTGCGCGTGCCACACGACTGTGTATATATCTAGGGGAACATTCCTGAATGATGCTTAGTTGCGAGTAACGCCTGGGCTGCGCATCTGTGTTCCGGCTTTGTCCTGTTCGGATTCGCGCTATCCAGTATCGAAGAATATAAGCACTACATATCAGCTTACCGCGTGTGGTGTTGGTAACACACATGTTGCTGTTGGCATCGTTACGCAACTGTAAACAACCGGTTATATAATACATATGCGACTCTTCAACATATGAGTGTTAGTATGCCACATCAACGTTTCACTAGCGTCATTCCGTAACGTTTCGATCAATGTGAAAAATTACGCCAGTCACCATCCACCGCGTGCTTCGCATAAAATCGGTTCCCACGGTACGTGGGAACTGCCGCATTTTTTATTTATTTATTTACTTATTTGTTTATACTGCGGTCTAACTTAGACCATAGCGGAGTTTTACATAGACATAAGAAACATACATTTGGGCAATAAAGAACAAACGATGTGAAGGCAGTCTGAACAGGTTACACAACACTTTAGATCAAATGCTCTTCAAAAGATACCAAAGATTTCCGTGTTACAGCTTCGTTAGACCGGTTATTCTAACCATTCATTGCACGAGGAAAGAAAGAATTAATAGAGGAAGGAACTCTTGGCATTAAGGGCTTAGTTGTTTGTGAATGTCGGATCTTAGTTGCGTAACTTGTAGATGGAATCAAGCTATGTGATGTGTTAGTTTTGCAATGACCATTTACCGCCTGATAAAAGAACTTCAGTCCACATACACGGTTTCTTTCCGTAACAGGTGGCAAATTAGCTTTTTTTATCAATTCGCTAATAGAGCTGCGACCATATGAGCTGCAAATGAATCTTAGAGCATTTTTTCTGTATTCTTTTCTCATTTTTCGGTGTTTAATTTTGTGAAGCGGTCCCAAATTATCACGGCGTACTTCACCATAGGACGGAGAATTGATTTGCAGGCAAGCAAACGCACTTGAGGGGTATCTAACATGAGTGTAGCCTTAAAAAAACAACTTCCTCAAGGCATTGGCTACAACATCATCTAAGTGTGCGTTCCAGGAGAGTTTGTTAGTAATTAGCAATCCTAAATATTTGTAACGCTCAACCTTGGAAAGCACTTTATCACCAGTAGGATATGTAAAAGGCAGTGTTTTCTTATTGGCGCTGATTTTCATAAAAGCGGTTTTTTTCAAAATTGATAGGCATTTGCCACTGCTCACACCATAAAATAATTTTCGCAAAATCATCATTTAACCTCGCGTTATCCTGTACAGAACTCACAGTTTGATACAAAACGCAATCATCTGCATACAACCTAATATTCGTTGAAATGTCTTCAAAAATGTCGTTTGTAAACTTTAGGAAAAGCAAAGGCCCGAGAACGGACCCCTGGGGAACGCCAGAATCAATTTACACACTTTCAGAAGAAAAGTAATTGAACGACACACACTAGCAGTTATTTGATAGATAGGCCCTAATCCAACTTATTATTTCTTCGTTGTTGATTATATGGCTTGGTTTATTAATAAATTTTTGGCGTCACACTTTATCAAATGCTTTTTAAAGTGCATGAAGATTACATCCACCTGCTTCCCTTTATTTAGAGCCTCTGCGAAATTATGTATAATACCAACTAACTGGGCAGTTGTAGAATATTCCCGTCGGAAAGCGTGTTGAGCATTTGTTTGTAATTTATGTTCTTCAAGGAAAGTCGTTATGTTTTTATGAACTATATGTTCTAGAATTTTGCATAACGCAGGAAAGAAAGACGAGACATTGAATTACACTTTGTTTCCTGTCTGTTTTATTGCGATAACAATTATATGGACAGTCTCGGCTGGGTTTTGCCGCCGCCGTCATGCACCGCATATGTATATATATATATAAATGTCACAAAAAATATAATTCAGAAAAATGCTTCCAAAGCGCGAAATCGAACCAGAGACCTCTCGTTCTGCAGCGCGTGGTGCTAACCACTATGCCACAGAGCGCACATGCTTCAATTAGCTAACGGCGAGCGTTATATACACACCCTTTACCGCTGGCAGGACTCGCAGACTGCAGGCGCTTATAAGCGTTTCTTCATTACCAGCGTGAATGCGCGAGGAGCGCAACGGGCACATTTAAAAGTCGTCGGGCAGCCCGCTCTATTCTTCCAATATTTACGAAGGGAGAACCTTGCCCTTCCGCTGTCTTCTCGCGCGGTAGTTGCTGCCGGGGGGCAGATCTTTCTGCAGCGTAGCAGAGTGTCCATCACGGGCCGCTTCTCTTGCTATCGCATTCATTGCTTCACCCTTGCGGCGAAACTGTGACATTTAGGGGCGAAGCTCCTAAAGCCGTGGGTTTGTCCCTCCTAACTCGTACGTGACCGCCTATGCCGCGCGTATGTGCCAGTGGTGATGGCAACGAAGCAGCGCGAGTGTTCTTGGCTGTCTATGTATTTGTCTAGCCGCCTACGTCTGAGCGCTCTTGTGGTTGCCTCCTCAACAAGGCCGCAGACGATGGCGGGTCAAGCATTTTTGCTTCTGTTATTTTTTCTGGTTTAGGTTTCCCTCAAGCATTTATAAGAGCTTTCTTGTCAATAAAAATTCAGTTGGAAGTCAGCGCTTGTTCTGTGTGGTTCCTTTCCGTGGCGGTCCGTTTTTGCACTGTTTTTTTCAAGTACCCTATCTTGACAGGGATCAGCAGACGTCTCATACCTTTGCGCATGCTGTATCCTCACCGCTCAATTTGCATTGCAGCGATATACAGCACGACAATCTGTTCGCTATCTGCAGCGGCGGCGTTTCCTTACGTTACTGTTCTTTTGAGTTACGCCAGGTCAAACGCTAAAGAAGTTCGCTGCTTTCTGTCATATGACCATATATGTCATATGAAATCGGTCATATGGCATTGATTGCTTTGCCGTTGCGGCGGAACTGTGAATTGTTCTCTTCCAGCTTTGCTCGATCTTGTTTTAGTATCCTTTTTAACAACGTTGTGCACACTGCGTTAACTGCTCGCGGTTTTCTACGTGTGTAACAATATGCGTGTCACTCGCGATCCCATTCTAAGAAGGCTGGTTCTATCTGTTGATATGCTGTGGGATCGTGATGCTAGTTACGGAGACGCCAAAAGTATTTGTAATTGTTTTTGTTATCTGACACTAGTGATAAAACTATTCTACAGGTGCAATAGGAATACGAATTGGCGCGTGGTTAGTACCGCAGGGGCACGGACACGCAGAAACCGAGGCGGACACGCTGCTGGCTCGGACGAAAGTGGAAACCCCCGCTCTTCATTGGGCACGAACATATATGATGCACTCATGCAAGTAACAGGGAGCGCCACGCTCCAGTGGCGGCCTAATAAAAGGGCTGAATTGTGGCAACCTCTAAATCTCCCCCCTTTAGAATGTCCGAAGTTCCGATGGAAGGATGGAGGACGCCAAACACATCACAATATCACAAGTTCAAACGGTGCGGCGCAAGAACGCACCGGCCGTAACGGGTTCGTGTAACACCATCACTACGGTCCCTGCCTGGAGGGGAATGTTGCAAAGGCTGCCCTTGGGGGACCGTAGGTTTCACGCTGTTGGCAGGCTGAGGTTCTTGAAGGGGAACTTGCTGCGGTGGCGATGGTGGCTGGGCAGCTGTCGGCAGCGATTCCTCAACGGAGGCAGAAGGCGCGAAAGGCACTAGGTGACGGCGGTTGAGCTGTAGAACACCACATCCGTCTGTTTCAACCACATAGCTTCTTGGCCTTTGCCCCGGGTGTGGACCGTTGCTTGCACTTGGTCAGGGCGCACCCACACACGCTGATCCGTTTGGAGAGGTGGCAGGTCTCGAACTCCGTGATGCCTATTGTAGTCCTCCGTCTGCTTACGCTTGTAGGCCACATCCTTGGCGACGACATCTTTCCGAGGCGGCCAGTTGGGACGTAGCTGGGAGTTTTGCTTCGGGACTCTGGTTCTCAGCTGACTTCCCATCAACAGCTGGGCTGGACTGAAGCCATCGACTCCCGGTGTGGTCCCGATAACTGAGCAGAGCGAGGTGAGGGTCTTTGGACTTGCGGAGCAGGTGCTTGACTGTCCGTGCCATCCTCTCTGCCTCTCCGTTTGACTGGGCGTAGTGTGGGCTACTGGACGCATAGTTGAAGCCGTAAGACGCTGCAAATGCCGCAAACTCTTGCGACGAGAACGGTGGGCCGTTGTCCGGCCTGAGGTCTTGTGGGATTCCGTGGCGTGCGAAGATGCTTTTGAGAGCATCGATGACTGCCCGAGCAGTAATGCTTCTCAGGGTCACCACCTCGGGGAACCTCGAGTAGTAGTTCTCCATTAGGAGGAACGTCTGGCCATTGAGATGGAACAAGTCCTTTCCGAGAAATTCCCAGGAATGCCCAGGTAGAGCTGTGGAGACTAGAGCTGTGGAGACTGTTCGCAGTTGGCTACGAGAGAGGCGATGTCTGCTGAGATACCCGGCCACCAAACCGACCAATGAGCTAGGGCTTTGGTCCTGTTGATGCCCTGATCGCCTTCGTGCCACAGCGTCAAGACCGCGGGCCGATGAGACGATGGGATGATAATCCGGGGGCTTTTCAGCAGGATACCGTCGCAGACAGAGAGCTCTTCCACCACGGAGGCGTACCTCGACACATGCAGAGGTAGTTTGGTCTTTCGTGGCCAACCTTGCTGGCAGAAGGAGATGAGGGCCTTGCACTCTCCATCGGATTGTTGTGCGTGTCGTACATCTTCGGCGCTGAGTGGCAAGGCTTCCGACATGCAGCTGACTACTTGTGCTGCGAAGAGTTCCACCGTGTCTACAGGAGTGCATGCCTTGTGGGTGATACGCGATAGGGTACGTGCTGTTGCTAGCAGTTTTCCTGGCACATTGCAGCATGTGAAACTGGTACTGCATTGCCTTGAGCCGTAGTCTCTGAATACGAGGCGGCAACATATCCAGTTCTATCTTGCCCAGAAGGTAAACGAGAGGCAGGTGGTCGGTCTCAACGTCGAAGGTGATGCCACGGACAAACTCGTCGAAGCTTTGGATAGTCCACGTCATTGTCAAAGCTTCTTTTTCGGTCTGGCTGTAACGCTGTTCGGTACTCTTCATTGACCTCGAAGCGAATGCGACTGAGCGACGGTCTCCCGAGGGTTGAGTCTGTAGCAATACTGCGCCGAGTCCGAAAGAGCTTGCTTCTGCAGACACTGTCGTGGCATACGACGGGTGGTACTTGGCCATGCACCTGTCTGACGTCAAGAGTTCTTTGACCTTCTTGAATGCTGCCTCTTGAACATGCTGCCACACCCAACTCGCAGACTTGTTCAGCAAGGCTTTGATGGGTGCCGTGACGTCCGAGATGTGTAGCAGGAATCTGGCGAGATAATTCACCATTCCAAGCAGTTGTCTAACAGCGGCGACGTCTGTGGGAGCTTCCATAGCTTTGACCGCTTCAACATTGGTTGGATCCGGCCTGTTACCCTGTGCTGAGACGACAACTTCGAGGAAGGAGACCTCAGATACGCGAAAACGACCCTTGTCCTCGTCCAATGTGATGCCTGCTATTGCAAGGCGAGATAGCACCTGGCTCAGTCTGGCGTCATGCTCCTGGCGGGTGCGACCAAAAACCAGAATGTCATCTATCATGTTGGCGACCCCTTCTTGACCCTCCAGGATTCTTGCCATCTGTTTCTGGAAGTACTCGGGAGCGGAGGTGATGCCAAAGGGGAGCCGGCAAAAGTAGTATCGGCCATAAGGGGTGATGAATGTCGTCAGCTCTTGGGAATCGGCAGAAAGTTTCACCTCGTGGAAGCTTGCGGTTGCAACCAGCTTTGAAAAAACTGTTGCGTCACCGAGGAGACCAAGGACTTGCTCAACCGTAGGCAAAATATGGCGTTCGTGGAGGACGACTTTGTTAAGTTGAATCAAGTCGACGCATAGCCGGTAGGAACTATCGTCTTTCCTGACGACGACGAGACCGGAGCACCATGGCGTTGGCTTGTAGATCCTGCGGATCACGCCAGCGCTTTCCAATTTGCCCAGCTCAGGGCGGACGGCTTCGAGCAGCGGGATGGGGATCCTGCGGGGGACGCTCAGCGAGAAGGGCACGGCATCGGGTTTCAGCCGAATAACGTACTTGTCCTTGAGAGTGCCAAAATATTTTGAAGAGCTCGGCGTGCAGCGTTGCTTTCGGAGTCTTGAGTTCGTCAAGAAATTTCACAACTTTCAGAGCTTGGAGCACAAGCAGTCCTAAAAGAGGCGCAGTGAGTGACTGGATTACGTATAGGCGCTGGCAGCTTGTTCTCCCTTGCCACCGAAGTCGTGCCAGATACGAGCCTAGCACGCGAAGTGGCTACCCTCCAGGGCCGGTGACCAGACTGTCGACTCGGTCGAGCTTGGCAGGCAGCGTAGGGAAGTCGCGGGGTACAGCAGATACTTAGGCACCGGAGTCGACGTGAACTACGGTGTGTAGTCAATGGTCACGTCGACGAACTTTGCCGCGGCGGGCGTGCCGACGAGATCCAGGTGAACGGAGCCGAGCTTCTTCTGCTTGTGCTTCCGCGAGGGGCATACTTTGGCGAAGTGGCCTTTCTTTTTGCAGAAATTGCAGGCGGAGCGTCGAGCCGGGCAGCCCGAACGTCGGTGAGGTGCGAGGCAGCAGAATTCACATATGGACGGCTCGCGAGAGAGCTCGGCTGGCGGCGGCGAAGTAGTAGGCTTAGCTCCGGAGCGACAACGAGAGGCGAACTTGTTGGCTTTCGAGGGGTTGAGGTTGAGCTCGACAGTGCGGTTCTGGGTCAACTCCTTCTCTTTGTCGGCGTCTTCGGACTGACTGGCCTCTGTCCATGCCTACTTGAGCGTCAGCTTCGCGTTTCGGCACAGCTGATCCGAGAGGCAAGAGTCACGGAGGCCGACGACGAACTTGTCGCCTACGAGCCTTTCCTCGACAGCAGCTTACGGGTAGTTCCAGCGCTTCACCATCCTGCACAGCTCCGCGTAGTACGTGTCGACGCTTTCGCCGTGTAGCTGAACACGCCTGTGGAACCGCGACAACTCGTAGAGCTCGTTGCCCGGGTGCACGAAGTGCTCAGTGAAGCGGGCGGCAACAACGTGGTAGGAGGCGAGCGACTGGGCGTCAAGCGAGAACGTCTCGAGGAGTGGACGTGCCGCCTGACCCATGCAATACAGTAGCGAGCATGCCTGCACGTCTTCCGCCGCTGCTGTCAGTCCCCAAACCGCTGCGAAGTCTTCGTAGCGGCTGAGCCATGTCGACCATGTTGCCGGGTTCGCGAAGTCGAACGGCGCCGGTGGCTGAAGGTTGACGCCGTACAGTTTCGGCGGCTCACCGGTCTCGGGGGATATCGTGCTGCCGTTCCGTCGCGATAAGGCCTAGGGCTGGGGGGGCATTATTCCTTCGCTCCCGACTTCCTGTCACGCGATGTTATGCCACTTCTGACACCATGTCGCGTGGTTAGTGCCGCAGCGGCACGGACACGCAGAGACCGACGCGTACACGCTGCTGGCTCGGACGAAAGTGGAAACCCCCACTCTTTGTTGGGCACGAACATATATGATGCACTCATGCAAGTAACAGGGGGGCGCCACGCTTCAGTGGCGGCCTAATAAAAGGGCTGAACTGTGGCGACCTCTACACCAATGACCTTGAAGTGTCTGCTATAACACGTTTATTGACACCGTACGCGTTTAGGGAGCACATAACAGTGTTGGCGTTCGCTACGCTGTTAATCGATCAAAATAGGAACACGTAAGAGCCATCCCATGATTCCGGAGAAAATCTGACAAAATGTATGAACGCAGAAGATGCTGTGCAATCAAGAGATCTCGCTGAATATCAGACGACAGTTTTAGCAAAACTTATGGCGTAAACCACGTGGCTCATCTTTTGAAGCATCCAGTACAGTTGCAGCGATTGCACCTTGAGAATCAGGACTGCTAAATTTGCAGCATTTTTGCAATTTCAACACTGAAACGCAGGATCGCTATACAGTTTTGTAGGCGCCCCTGTCATAGAAAAAAAAAACGATGGGTGATCCCTCCGTCATAGGAATCGGTACAACACGAAAGTAAAGCTTGCCTTTTACATAAGTAGTTGAATGATTACTGTGCAGTGATGTAAGGGAGCTTGCACAATGTGCATTGGTGTTTCGCAGTTACAGCACCATTTAACGTGGATGCACCCACGTTGACGGTTGGTGGCACATCTCCATCTCGACGACTAACTTGCATGATTAAGCAAACCTACGTGGTAGGTGTAGTAGTTAACGGTAAGAGCGTAATAAGAGAAAGCGGTGCCAGAGCCAGAAGAGCGTCACTGATTGGACAAAGAAGTTGGGTTAAGGTCGCCAACCCGCCGCGTGTCAAGGAATAATTACACCACTGCGGGACTAGAAGGAAACGGATCTTTCTCGGTGGGCGCGTAAGGGGGGACTCGGTGATGCAGCCAGGGGAGGCAGGCGCGAGTCGCAGAGCTTTTGTAGCGTTAGCTACACTTGCCTAGCCGGAGCCGATTTCGCGTGGATTCTCATGAGCCGTGCTGCGCATGCGCAAGGGTCAGTGATGTCACACAGCTGGCTCACCGGAGCCGGCATCTCACATGCTCTCAGTCACCGCTGCGCTCCGCTGCTGGTCTGTGCATTCGAGAGTAGTCACGTCGTAGCCATGGCAGACACACTGGCGCCGGCGCGCGCGCAGCTATTCGCCTTCGCTGTGCAGTCGCCGTCTGACACTGCGCTGGACCCGCTTGATAACGCCTCTGACTGGCGTTTGCAGGTGGGTAACGCCATGGAGGAGAGCGCAAATGCTGCTCAACGGCGCAGAAGAGCCGAGAAGCTTATCTCATCGGATCCCGAAGTAGTTGCCTGGCAATGAGCGGTTCAGCATACGAAGAATGAACAGCAGAAGGCTAAAAATCCTAGACAATCTGGAAAGCTAAGAATAAACAGCTGAACTTTTGCTAACGCTACGTATATCCTGGCAAAGCTGAGCTGAGCCACTGCAATTTTTTTTTAATATGGATGGATGCTATGAGCGAGGTCCAGGATTGGGCTAGAGTCGCCACCTTTAGGAGTGTTAAGGTGTGGATAAAATTGCACTTCTCCTCTTGGAAACGCGCCGAATGGGACGGATGCGGAGCAACGTTGTGTTGCAGGAGCTAATCGCGGAGGCCACGGTCATGACGCATTGCTTCACTTTACTAGTCCCAGACAGCGACACCAGCCTGTCAACCAAGAGCACTGTGAGAGAAAAGTGTGAGATATAAAAGACGCATTTTTAAATCCTCCATAGTGTGTGACCTTGGCGTAGTCGAGAGCATGTCCGGCATCTGTAGTCGCGGGCCAAGAGGTTGCGGGTTCGACTCCCGTTCATGGAACTTTCTCTGCCATCTGATCGTTTACATTTTTTCGACGTCATGTCCGTGACGGAAATGCGTCACTGAAGGCTTGGTGGACCCCGGCATAAAACACTTTCGTGTTAAAGAGCACTTTCGCTGTTCACATCTCTTTTATATCGCAAGATATATAGCACATTGAAACTACGCCATGGCAACCTGGGTGCGTTGTCCACGGTAGGTATGGGCCGAGGAGACGTAAACTTATGGTCTGTTAACCATGCGCAGACGTGTCACTCGCGTCTCCTAACTCGAACGAGTAGACACGGTGCAGCTCGATACCTTCTAGCGTAAGAGGTGAGCGTGTATTAGCCTTCTCTCTATCGTCGGTCAGGGAAAAGAGAAGCGGTAGTTGTTGCCTGTTCATTCTTCGAGACCATATGCCTTCCTTTCCCAATACTACTCAGATTGTGAGAAGCTGCAGCCATGCTCAAGATGTACGACTATGTCCTTCCGAGTGCTCCGTTGGCCCACTTCTAGAAAAGGCATCTATACGACAGCGATCAAGGCATCCGGCTTCTTCCGGGAAAACTCATTTATCGCTGTTATCTACATCTAGGACACAAATATAGCTCCCTGGAGCCACTGCAGCTCACGGCGTTTCCTCGCAAGCATGTCACTCTCGCTTTATAAGCAATCGACTTTTTTTCCCTTCTCTTGCTAACCTCTTCTTCACGCTTCATGGACGCAGCCCTGAGCTCGAACACAGAGCAGAGATGGTAAACAGGCGTGCCACCAATTCTCTGGGTAAGACGACTCGCTGCTACTTGCAATGACCGGCCTGTCTTCTCTTTCCTTTGTCCCTGTCAAGTTTAATGTGCTGCTCTGAAAAATTGTCCCGCATTTCCATTCATTAAGCGTTCAATACATGAGCTAGAATCTAAAGCCATGATGTAATATTGTTTCAGCTTCACATTTGCTTTATATGATTTCCGTCTCTTTTGAACCGTTGCCCGAGCAGAACGACCGAATAAGAAGGACTGAAACCTGTTTCTTTTTTCGTGGAGTAAATATCTGGGGGACAAAACTACGAAAGAACCATCATAATTCTTATCCCCTAGCAATGAGCTCTTTTGTTCCACCTCATCAGGGGCACCTCATATTGGTCTTTAGTTACACCTAATGTAGGTCACATCTCTAACGAATGTATACAGAATGTATACTGAAACCCCATGGTGGTCTAGTGGTTATGGTGCTCGACTGCTGACCCGAAGGTCGCGGGATTCAATCCCGGCTGCGGCGGCCACTATTTCGATGGAGGCGAAAATGCTTGAGACCCGTATACTTAGATTTTGTTGCACGGTAAAGAACCTGAGGTGGTCGAAATTTCCGTAGTCTTCCACTACGGTGACTCTCATAATCATATCGGATGTTAAACCAAACCAACTGTTATATTATTATGCCCTTCGCACTGATCTAAAAGAATGAGATGGAAGAATTTTCTGCTTGAACGTGAACTTGGCAACATAGCTAGTGCAGCGTACCACAGCTTCTCAAATTAGCACTGCTGGGATTCGTGGAACGAGCCGGAGAAAACGATTTTCTACGGCACAGAGCTAAGCTATGTTGGTGCCTATAGCACACATTACAGGGATACTGAACAAAAATAGGGAAAAATGTCGAAAGCATCGTATTTCCACTCGGAAGACGCGACTGTTACGATAAGCACAGTTTGCGTTACATATTTTTGAACAGTTTGCTGTATATTTGAAGGACTGTGAGCGAGCCAGGAGCAGCGCATTGACGGCCGTGCCGTCACTTGCCCCTCGGCGGGTCCACGCTGCACGTTTTTCTGTCCTGCTACTTCCCTTTCTCTACCTCCCCTTTACATTCAATTCTCCCCTTTCCACAAAGGCGCTGAGACATCCAAGAGCATTGTGCACTGTCGTGCTGGTCGTACTGTTTTTCAAGAGTTTGCAAGGCAAGCACGAAAGTGCTGAAGTAAAGGTGACACAGTGAAGAACGGAAGGCAAAGAGGGACGCACGCGAGCGCTGACTACCAAATGATTGCGAAGTGAAACGATGCGCTGCATAGATGAACTTAGACGAAAGACAGATGAACATGAAACGGACAAGGACCTTGCGCACGTTCATGCTCATCTGTCTTTCGTCTAAGTTCATCTATGCAGCGCATCGTTTCACTTCGCAATGCCATACCAACTAGCCCCAGTGGAAGCACTACTAAATGCCAAACGATGTATTGTGCAGATATATATATATATATATATATATATATATATATATATATATATATATATATATATATATATATATATATATATATATATATATATATTATATATATATATATATATATATATATATATATACGTAAAAAAGTTTCGCCGCAAGGGCGCAGCAATGAATGCGAGAGCAAGAAATTGAAATGTCATACGAAGAACCAGAAGCACCTGGATACTTGCAGCGCACCGCTGAAGTACAAAGAAGGGCGCCCTAAAAGAACGCACAGGCATGCACAGGGCAAGCGTGAACTACAACTGTCACAGTTGTTACATCTATGTGTTGAGCAACGCGCTGCAAGTGTCCACAATGGACAATCAGACGCCCTTAGATATTTCTTCTGTTAAACTGCGGCGCGTGGAGGGAACACCTGCGAATTCAGCCAGACGGGGGCATCTCATGAAAGGTGTGCCCGGTGTCCTTTGTTTTCTGTCCTTCCACATCACGAGTGGGTACAGAAAATGACCACTTTGTCCTGCGTGTATGAAGGGCAGTATTCGAATTGAAAGAAAATTAGGAGCGTTGCCTGATAGAAAACACGCTCACCGTCCTCCGAGACTTGCTTACCACCAGCGATACATGGTTTATATAAATAGCTCGCCGTTATTTCGCTGGCGCATACATGGCATGTGGTTGAGTTGTCTAAAGCAGCGCGCTGGGGAGCGAGGGGTTGCTGGTTCGAATCCGTGGTCGGGTACTTCATAATTTTTATTTTCTGCTATATTTTGCTTTGTGCTTTTTTATATATATAATACAGCGACAGAGAAGAGGCCGACACCCGTGTTGCCCTGGTTCAACACCTTCTTTTTTTGCGTGCTCACGAGCAGCACCCGCCTTACGCCCGCTTCGTCGGCGTCTTGTGGCAGCCTGGCGTTTCCCGCCATCG
>NW_023615069.1:0-69090 GCF_013339695.2 Rhipicephalus sanguineus | reverse complement strand
CGCTCCTAATGTTCTTTCACTTTGAAAACTGCCCTCGAGACGCGCACGACAAAGTGGCCCTAAAAATAGCTGCCCGACGCTCGCCTGGCTGTCGGACCGCGTTCCCCCGCTCGCCCTGTGAGAATAAACGGCCAGGCTAGAGGGAAGACGCGACGCGCGTAGCCATAGGCGTGCGCGGGGTTTCCCCATTAAGGGGGTCAGAGGTTCCATCGCAACGCCCCCCCGCCCTACTATGGGACAGATTATGCCCCCCCCCGTCTTAGGTGACTAGAGGGGTCAATGTAAGGGCAGATTTTGCGCCCCCCTCTTAGGTGATTAGGGGGGGCGGCCGCCCCCCCTGCACCCCCTGTGCGCACGCGTATGCGCGTAGCGTCCCCCTCCGCGTTCCACAACGCTTTGAATGGATGGATGCAGGTTACGGCGCGGGACTTCGCCCCAGCTTGAGAACTTGGCGAGCCAGCTCCTAAAAATGACCACGCTCATGAGTCAATGAACAAGTGTGGCGACCGCGTATGGTAAAGACCACGATTGCACGCAGCCCTATTATTCCCATTACAAAAGACATAATGCTCGCACAGATTCACGGGAGTAGGACGACGCTTGACAGAACCGGCCGCACAAACAGGTTCAACGCGTTAAAGGTTAAAAGTAACAACGTTCGATAAATGTCGGCGATCATCGTATGCAGCGATGCGGCGATCTCGAAGGGTAGTCTATGAAACGAACGACCTGTACGGCTTGTAGATAGAAAACTACGTAGTAACGGCGTCCAAGCAACTTAACCAAGAGAACTTAATTGCAAGACAAAAGAAAACGAATTTGGGGAGGGGCGAAGGCATGTAGGGAAGGGTGTTTCAGCTCCATTAACGTAAACCTGTGGAGGGGCGAGCATGCAGTGTGCGCCGGTGTTTCCCACAGCAAAATCACCGCTAATGGGCAATGAGAGACAGAAGAAATATTAGACACGGAGACCCGCAGCCCGCTTTTAGTTAAAAGTGCACGCTGCGCATCTGTATTGTTCGACTACGCACAAGAGAAACCTCCCTTCGGCACTATATTGCAGGTCGAGATCCAGTGCCTTTATATGCGGGGATGGATGGATGGATGGATGGATGGATGGATGGATGGATGGATGGATGAATACAACTTTATTTGAAATAATCAAAGTGTGGTTGGGCTCCTAGGCGTCCGGGAGCCCCCTGGCCGACATCTCTCAGGCCCGGTTCACCAGCCTCAGCTGGTCGTCCGAGCCAGTGGCCCGAAGAGCGGCCTCCCACGAGGAAAGGGAAGGATTGGGAATAGGGTCTACCACCAGGGGCTTTGGGCAGCTCCACAAACAGTGGAAAAGATCAGCCCGGGGAGCCCCACAGGTGGTGCAATGTGGGTGATGGAGACCTGGGTAAAATAGATGTGCCAGATAGGGGGAAATAAATGTTTCGTCTGGAGCTGGCGCCAGGCCGAGCTCTGATTAGGGGTAAGGGAGTAGTGAGGAGCAGGTAAATCTCGTCTGCCGTTCCTGTAATAGGACGAAATCTGATGGTAGGTGCAGATTCCCTCTCCTGGTTTGTCAAGGGTTGGGTGAGTGGTCCTCCAGGGTCCGAATGGAAAGACCTCGGACATGAGCATTGACGCGCTCATTCCCGGGGATACACTCCTGCCCAAGGCACCCACTTGAAATCACCGGATGGGGAAGCGAAGGAATGTTTCGCAAATGCGTGAAACCGTGTTGGTGCTATGACTTGACGGAAGTATCGATATGCGCTTTGGGAATCGTACAGTTTTCTGTATGGTAGAATCTGCGGCCGCATGCGCCACTGCTAGGGCTAGTGCGGGGTGGCCGGTGACGGTTGTGCAGCGCGAGCAGTCGGTTTTTAACATGGAAGTGTTTTATGTCGGGGTCCACCAAGACTTCAGTGACGTATTGACGTCGAAAAAATTCACACGATCAGATGGCAAAGAAAAAAAGTTCCGTCAACGGGCATCGAACCCACGATCGCTCGGTCCGCAACAATAGATGCCGGGCACGTTATCCACTGCGCCATGGTCACAGACTCTAGAGGCTCTACAAACGCGCCTTTTATATCTACCACTCTCCCAGTCGGCGAGGTAGTGTTGCCCTCTGGGAGCGGTAAAGTAATTCGTCATTACTGTGGCCTCCGCGATTATCACCTGCAACGCGTTACACGTCCGTCTCATTCGGCGCGTTTTCAATAATAGTTCAATTTTGTCAATGCCTTAACACACCGCGAGGTGGCAACCTTGCCCCAAGCGTCGTAAAAGCGTCGGCCTCGCTCATAGCATCACGCTAATCCAAACCAAAAATAGCTCTGCGACGCGCGCCTGTCTCACCTGGCTGTAACACCACGTTCCCTGCTGACGCGCTCTCCCCGAGAAAAATCGCGGCCGGGCTACCGGGGCGGCACGACGCGCTTTGTGTTCCCTCTAGTCCGGCCGTGGTGTTCAATCACGTTTTAGAATGCCGCGGAATGGCGACCAAGCTCTGCGTCCAATATGCGACGCTCTTCTGGCTATCACACCTCGTTCTCTGATTACGCTTTCACCGTTAACTACTACAGCTACGCTACCACAAGGGTTTGTTTAGCCATTTAACATGGACGTTAGTCGTCAGCATGGAGATGTCCCACCAATCATCAAAGGGGTTTCATCCACTTTAAACAGTGCTATAGCTGCAGACATCATATACATTGTGCAAACTCCCTTCTATCAATGTACAGTAAACATTCAGTTACTTCTGTAAGTGCAACCCTTTACTTTCGTGTTATTCCGATTCCTATGATGGAGGGATCAACTATCTGTTTTCAAGAAACTCGCTAGCAGACGCTGCCTGCGTCGGCGTTGTCCTCTCACGGGCGAGAGCGCGTTCTCGTTCCTCGCGAGCTGGTAGTTCAGCGTTCATCGCAGAAGAGCGTTTCCGTAGTCAACGCGCGTCGCTAGCTCTGTTGCCACACGGCGGGCGCTGAGGCGGTG
This sequence comes from Rhipicephalus sanguineus, assembly GCF_013339695.2. Classification (NCBI taxonomy): domain Eukaryota; kingdom Metazoa; phylum Arthropoda; class Arachnida; order Ixodida; family Ixodidae; genus Rhipicephalus; species Rhipicephalus sanguineus. The sequence goes on along the minus strand of NW_023615069.1, from coordinate 66,102 downwards.
GCGCCGTCTCGCGCTCAAGCAAATGGCAGGACACGATGCAGGCAAGAAGTGGTCACGACGATGCACCGCCGACAAGCCGAGACCCTAAGGTGCTTCGCCCCTAAAGGAACTCTTATTTCTTATTTTTTATGCTAACTTGCTCCTGCCTTACAAACCACAAAGGACAGAGCCTACAAACACACACTCCCTATCACACACACACACACAAACTAAGCTAAATATCCCTTGTACATCCACTTGCTAACGGCACTCGAGCAGCAGATGTGGGTACTGGGCATGCCTGCAACAGTAATTTTTATCCGTGGAGGAAGCTCAACTGCTTCCTCCACTGCAAGAGACTTCCCTGCGTGAAGCAGAATAAAAATCGGATACTGCAATCAGTTGCACACAATATTAGACTGGCTACGCTTTCGGAAATATATCACTGAAAGGTTGTCAACTTTGCACTGCACAAATTTTTGGAAGAAACTGTATGGGTAGGAACGAATAAAACCACTAATGGTACGTTTAGAAACTCGTGAGTATGAAATAAACTTTTCAAGCGTACCGCTCATGCTGAAACGGGTTGGGAGACCGCGCCAAAATCTGCTGAAACAGGGATACACCGCGTGCAAGCGGAATGGAATGGTTCGTTAAAACCGCTTTCTAGAACATCCATGCCATCGCACGAAAAGTCTCAAAGCAATCGATTCAGTAGTTTTCATCTAAAAAATTACAACATGGCGAATAAGAAAGTGGGACATATGAGTCCCACAGCCCCACAAAGGGCTATTCAGCCAAGGAGATACCTTATTTACACAATCACAGGTCAACCCATTTTATCTCAATTTGAAATCCAAATTAGGCGAGTCGACTTACACTCGAAATCGAAAGTAGTTTCGGTTGTAAGGTAAACAAAGAGAAACGAGAAATTAGGCACGCTGTGGCATAATTACGACATCATGTTTACCTTCCGGCTCTACTTGTAACATATATTTTCTCGTTTGCAACGAGCACCCTCAGCAATGATTTGCGGAATATTTTCTAAAAATTATCCCTGCGTATTACCGCGAAGCTAGCTTTCCTGTACAGCTCTGAAGCGCTGCCACGAAGCCACTTTTGCACAACGGAATTCGAGTTTGTTTTTTTCAGCGACATCGTAAATAAATTTCCTTTATGAAATGCGCTCGCACTTTTTTTGCCTTGTAATTTTAGGGGGGCTGATCTACATTCGAGTCGACTCACAATCGTGTAAATACAGTACATATGCTTTGACCAGTATAGCCTCTATTGATTTATCGACAAAAAAGCTTGATTGTTTAAGCAAAACGCAGTGGCGTGGCTCCACACGTGACGATGTGTAGCATTTTATGCACTTTGTGGATTCTGTTCCCTCTCCGCTAGTTTCCTAGCATTTTATTATTTTGCTTTGTTGGTCCATCCAGTAGGCTTAGCGCCTGCGTGCAACTGGCCAGCGTATATGTACCTCCTTGGCTCGTTAAACAGTAACAAAATCAGCCGCGTGCGGTTTTACGCCTGGCTTTCCAGACACCATTGTAAAGAGACGCTAAAGAGCAAAACGATTTTTCTCATATTAGTAAAGTACTCTTTCACGATACCAAAAACACCACGCTTGCTGCGAGAAGACTCTTAGTAAGCGAGAAAGCGCGCAAAAACAAAATGTGGTTGGCGACGCCACCTAGAAGTTTCCGCACCATTCGCCGTGACGTCACATGTTTTGACGGCGCCTACTAGGGACTGCGTAGTTCCTAATCGGTAAGAATGAAGTACATTGCCCTCTGAGGGGGCCATAGACTTAACATACAAAGTTTGGGGTAATTTTGTTGAGCCAACGGCGCCAAAATACGATTAATACACTTTGAAATCCGTGACGTCACGCGGGGAGATTTCGGCGCGAAATTTAAAAATGAGACTTCGAACTCGATTTTCTCCTCTGTTAATGAACCTATTATGGCGAAATTAACGACATTAGAGTTCTCAGAGCGCAATTTATCGATCCAAACCTATTCATTGTTTCTCCTTGGTGTCCCTTTAAGCTCTATAAACCGTTCACACGAGGAGTCTCGGAAGCTTTTCACATTAGCAAGACTCGTGATTCTTGTATTAGGCTTAGCCAACCCTCAGTGACGTTGGATACAAAAGAGTTGGCTTTTATTGATGAGTGAATGAGGTAATAATATTTTTTCTGAAGTTGACCTCACTTGACATGAGCGGATTCACGCTTATAAGTTCTTGTTACCTTCCAATAAAATTCAATTGTGAGTGCATCGATGCGTGCCTTCAGTCTCTTCTTTGTCTACGTCTTATTGTTCGCTTGTTTTCTTCAAAAAGCATTCAACAGTCTGTTAGAAGTAAGCACATCTTCCCGTCTTTACTTTCTTCGTACGTGCGCTGCTTTGTGCGCTCCAACTTTCGTTATGTAATCATTGACATATTACCAAATCATTGTAGATTGTGTAAAGAGACCGGGTGCCATGATATGCGCCGAAGAGCGAAGAAAAAGACAGCTTATCGGCGCGAAATGACCCTAACAAGCTTTCGCTGTAGAGTTCCTCGGTTAAATTATTATCTCCACAAATCAGGATTTTCATTAACTAACCTATGTGCAGTTTGTAATGAACCGGAAACAATAGATCACTTTATTCTCACATGCCGCCGTTTCGCCTCACTGCGCCGAATAATTCTTGAGAGACCGATTGGCATGCTCGGATTGGCAGTTGATACACCCACCCTTTTATCGTTTGGAGCCAGTCAGTTGGGTGCGGGCCGCAGTGTTATTCTGTCAACGCTACATAAATTAATTCAGGCAACCGGAAGGATACGCTGCTAGTGGTACCGCCAGTTACATCCAATTCTTTGACCCCCTTCTTTATTTTTGCTAATTTGTTTTTATATTATGGTTTATTGAAAGCTTCTGCCCCTTTCACTTTTTTTTTAAGGAATGTTATTATAGTTCTTATCTAATTTCTCTCTTTTTTTTATTTTTTAGCAAGCGTTGTGTAAACCATTTACATTATAAAGTACAGTGTGGCCAGTCCCCCTTGTGGGTATGAGCCAAGATCTAGGCGACAAGACAAGACAAGACAAATGACGAACAAGAAGATCGCCGGCACGATGCGTTAAAGGAACACTAAAGAGAAACAATGAATGGGTTTAGATCAATAAAATGTGCTCTGAGAACTCTAATGTTGTTAATTTCGCCATCATAGGTTTATAATAGAGGAGAAAATAAAGTTCAAAGTTTCGTTTTTTGAATTTCGCGCCGAAATCTTCCTGCGTGACGTCACGAATTCCAAAGTGTACTTATCGTATTTTGGCGCCATTGGCTCCACAAAATTACCCCAAACTTGGTATGTTAAGTCTATGGCCCCTTCAGAGGACAATGTACTTCATTTTTACCGATTACGAACTACGCGTCCCTAGTAGGCACCGTCAAAGCATGTGACGTCACGGCGAATGGTGCGGAAACTTCAAGGTGGCGTCGCCACCCACATTTTGCTCTTGCGTGTTTTCTCGCTTACTAAGCGTCTTCTCGCAGCGTGGTATTTTTGGTATCGGGTGAAAGAGTACTTCATTAATACGAGAAAAATCGTTTTGCTCTTTAGTGTCCCTTTAAGCGCCAGTTGTGCGGGCACAAAAGACGACGGTAACAGAAGCGCAGAAGCCTGCAGTCCTGCCAGGGAGTCTCTGTCGACGCCGCCCAAGCTTCAAGGACGGGCAGGTCCTTGAAGGACGGGCAAGGCATCAAGGACCTGCCCGTCATGACATGCATGTCATGAACGGCATGGTTTACATGCCACGGTCTTGGTGGTCTTGCGGCCGTTTTGTTAACTTGATATATGGGTCATTCCACGCCAACTGTCCCAGCCTTTTGGCGCTCGACCATCTGCGATTTGAATGAAAAAAATCGAGGACAATCTATCCAAAGCACTTTATACTCATCGATGATAGAGGTTTTTGCTTGTCGCTTTTGTAATTGATGGGAGTCGCTGCTTTACTTGCCGACCAGCTAGCGGGTTACCATGTAATCATTAGAACTTCAATGAGAAGCCTCTGCACGATAGTGCGAATACCACTGTGGAGTTCTACGTTGCCCGTAAACGTATTACGGATTTCGCAATAACGGATCATCGGACAGGTGTACGTCACCAAGAACGTGTGCCGCGCAGAAACGATTCAGACGTATTGTACAGTGGCACAAAGCATCACAGGACACCGCCGCTATTCAGACTAATGCCACTTATAGCACCGATTACCTGGTGATTAGTAACAGTAATAAAATTTAGGGAAGCCTAAACAAGGAAAACAAATATATCTATAGTCGGATACAACTTTAGAAGGCAGCGGCATTTCCTCCTCAAAGGCGGATGAACACATCATCATCATAATCATCATCATCATCATCATCATCATCATCATCATCAGCCTGTCTACGCCCACTGCAGGGCAAAGGCCTCTCCCATGTTCCGCCAATCAACCCGGTCCTGTGCTTTCTGCTGCAACGTTATACCTACAAACTTCTTAATCTCATCTACCCACCTAATTTTCTGTCTCCCCCTCACGCGTTTGCCATCTCTTGGAATCCAGTCAGTTACCCTTAATGACCACCGGTTATCCTGCCGACGTGCTACGTGCCCGGCCCATATCCATTTCTTCTTCTTGATCTCAACTAATATATCCTTAACCCCCGTTTGTTCCCTGACCCACTCTGCTCTCTTCCTGTCTCTTAAAGGGGTCATGAACCACTTTTCCAAGTAATGATCTAATGGCCTCAGTATCGGAGTGTACTGCCTCCCGAATCGATTGCCGCAAAAATTTCTCGAATCCGTCAAGAATCAGCGGAGTTACGGGGGTTTGGCGCACGCTCCCAGCGCTTTCTCTCTTTTCTCGTGCCGGCGAGCGCACTGGAAGCTAGACAGGGAGGGATGGCATGGGGGAAAGAAGTTACGCCAGCGCGCGTCATGAAACGCGATCGCTCTCCCGCTGTGATTCGCTTGCGCGAGTGCGGCTACCGTGTACTGAGGAGGGCGCCGGCAAGTGACGGCACCCCGCGGGAAGAAGCGCATCTGATCCGAACGCCGCTCTCGATTTACGTCGGCTATCGGCCAATAAGCGCGCTATGTCTCTGCGACGTACAGCGGACAGACGCCCCGCCCACCGACGAGAGTGAGAACCGGCCTCTGTTTGAAAAGAGGGTGCCTGGGGAAACGGCAACTTCGCGCTCCGCTTGTGGCCATTACGCGGCGCGCACGACTGTAATATTTGGCAGAGCAGTTCATAGCCGTGTCAGCTTTCCGCAGGATGTGTTTTTTCAATCAGCCCAAGGGGTGCTTCATGACCCCTTTAAGGTTACACCTATCATTTTCCTTTCCATCGCTCGCTGCGTCGTCCTCAATTAAGGTTGAACCCTCTTTGTAAGTCTCCAGGTTTCTGCTCCGTAGGTAAGTACCTGTAAGATGCAGCTGTTATATGCCTTCCTCTTGAGGGATAGTGGTAGACTACCATTCATGATTTGATAATGCTTGCCGAATGAGCCCCAACCCATCCTTATTCTTCTAGTTATTTCACTCTCATGGTTCGGCTCCGCGGTTACTATCTGTACTAAGTAGACGTACTCTTTTACAACTTCCAGTGTCTCGCCACCTATCGCAAAGCGCTGTTCTCTGCCAAGATTGTTCCACATTACTTTAGTTTTATGCATATTAATTTTCAGACCTGCTCTTCTACTTTCAGTATCCAGTTCAGTAATCATGAGCTGTAATTCGTCTCCCGCATTACTCATCAATGCAATGCCATCAGCGAATCGCAGGTTACTGAGCCTGCATTGGATGAACACGAGCCTGCACCAATGGGCGCGCACTCGGGACTGACGTCATGAGCGGGACGGCCGGGGACTCCGCCTTCGGAGAACATCGGCGCGTGCATGAGCGGGACTATTTCTTTAGTCACGGAGGCGATCGGCTACCGCGCTTCGGTCGTCTGGGCGGGGCCTCTCCTGCCTTCTAAAGTTGTATCCGACTATAAGTAAACTAGAAAAGCGGTTGCGTATCAAGCACAGCGATTAAGCATAGAAACACGATACAGGCCGCACCCCAAAGAGCTAATAATAATTGTTGCGTTTGACATCCCAAAGCCCCGACATGATTATGAGAGACGCTGTAATGGAGGACTCCGGAAATTTTGACCACCTGGGGTTTTAAAACCTAAATATAAGCACACGGGCCTCTAGCATTTTCCCTCTATCAGAATGCGGCCGCCGCGACCTTCGGGTCAGCAGTCAAGCACCATAACCACCAGACCACCGCGGCGGGTAACCCCTAATAGCTATGCGACTTAAATTCAGTGCTCATAAGAAATAGCGTAAAACGGCTCGTTGGGACGCTCATGAGAAAAACGAAGCATTTGGCATAACAATGTTAGCCCCGGGCACAATAACAACCGTTGGGCAAATAAAGTTTATTCAACTCAACTTCTGCTAACATATTTAATATGGTTCCTAATAATTTGTGTTATTATAATGAAAACTCAATTTTGCGCTTTTACATAGTAGTACGCGAAATTTTTGTTACTGTATACGCCAGGTGCGCCCGGTTTATTATATATTTGCTCTCAGTATCGCCTTTACATAACAGTAAATTCAAGTGGACTATAAATATATAAACAGTAGCAGAAATGACAGTTAAGAGCAAGAATAAACCAGAGAGCTTACCTCCGCAGTACGTTGTTTCTCGAATACTTCTTGCTAACACACACACACACACACACACACACACACACACCACACACACACACACACACACACATATATATATATATATAAATATATAATATATATATATATATATATATATATATATATATATGAGGCGTTTTTTTTCGAAATGGGTCAAATCCATCCAAAGAGAATTTGAGAAAACGGCAAAAATTTGCTATGCAAACTAAATACAACGCTGTCAATGCTATTCTATGATATGTTTTACATGCCGGCTAGGGGAAGTTTCTGGCCACAATCAATTAAAAAATATGCTGCGGATTTCACAATTATTAGCATAATAACTTTGGATTTGGCTCATTTCGAATTGAGACATGAAACTCAATGCGGTATTCTTGAAAAAACTTTATTGTAATTCGGGCAGTGGCACATTCTTGCTTCGTCGGCGTCGACATTGCTTCTGTTCACGATGTCGTCGACGTCTCGGGACCGATCTCTTCACTTCCACCAGAATCCATGATAATCCAGCTCCGAAAGGGCAAAAAAAAAAAAAAAACTTGCACAAACACCCAGAAAACAGGCAGAGCAGTCAGGCTAGGCGGGAAATCGCACGGAGGCTTCCACGTTCGCCGAATCACGTGATCGCCGAAGCGCTCTACTATCGGCATACTGGATTTGACTCATTTCGATCCATACAGCGCATGGATCTGGCTCAATTTCGTTTTGAAACGGGATCTGTGAGCACACGTAGCTGGTAGTATTTGACTCATTTCGTTCCGATCTCTCTTTCAGAGGAAAGTTGAGAGAATGCACTTGCCAATGGAGAAATATTTGAGCTAGTTTCGGTTTCTGGATTTAGCCCATTTCGAAAAAAAACGCCACATATATATATATATATATATATATATATATATATATATATATATATAATATATATATATAATATATATATATATATATATATATATATATATATATTGTAAAGAAGATAGCGGCGCTCGGGCACGGGCGCGAGATCGGCTGGGAGAAGAAAGAGAACGACGAAGGGAGCAGAATAGAACAGCCGGCCTAGTCAACAGGCGTTGTGTCTATTTCTCTGTGTCTTTGCTTTACAATGGCGCAGTCGTCAAACACGGAGCCTTAAGGCAGAAACCGCCTGTGCTCGTCTGTCTTCGGCTTTGCGGAGCCGCCAGTCAAGGAACGCCGTCCACGCTTCCTAGGACATGGAAACCGCAAGCCTGCCGCCGCAGGAAGCACAGTTCGGCGGGGACGGCGTCCAAGCCTCCTCGACACCCGCTTACCTGCCGGCGCTACAAGGACCGTCCGGGGAAGGCGTCCAGGCCTCCTCGGCGACTCGACGGTATTCTACCGGTGATGCCATTCATCGTGTTGACCACGCTTCCCTGATTGAGGACATCGCCATGCTGATTGCTGCGACGAAAACATATTCTGCGGCCGCAGCCAATGGTTCTCCAGGCGGCTCACCCGACGATGCTACGAGGATCATCTGCGCAGCCACGCGCTTGTCCGAACAGCTTCGCAGCTTGGCGCCTTCAAACTGTGGGTTCTCAACCGCCGCCGTGAGTACCGGGGGCCCCGTATTCTCCACGGCCATCGCCTCTGGCTCCTCGGGCTCCTCGCTCAACCTTCCCACGGACGTCATGCGGGCGACATCCTTGCTTGCCCAGGAACTAGACCGTTTCGCCGCCAGAGCCTCCAGATCCTTGCAGTCCACATTATCATCAGCGGTTGCATCGGAACTACCGGAATTCCGAGGATTCCAGGATAATGCCGTTCTGTGGATCAAAGCATTAAACGACCTCGCCACCCGCCATGCCTGGCCGGATCATCGGAAATGGCTGGTGGCCATCGACCGCCTTCGCGATGCTGCCAAGGCATGGCACAACTACGAAGGCGTCAAACAACAATCCTGGACTGAATGGTGCGCCAGGTTTACTTATGTATTTCGCCCACTTTTCGATTCCTCCGACCCTATCTCTGCCGACCCAGACTCTACCGCGGATGGGAACTCTGCGACACACCACCACGACGGTGCCACTCGGGCGTCCACGAACCTGCCCTCCTTCAGAGATAAAGCTCACCACCACCGTAGAGCGGCCTGCGTTGGCACTCCTCATTCGACTCAGTTAGATAATGGGCCCCCAGTTGCGCCTTTGCTGCAGGTGCACGTGCAGATGCCAGCTCCTGTCGTGCCTGACACGCCACCAGAACTGGGAGAGCCTATGTCAACCATAAAGACGCTCACAGACTCATCGGAGCCGCTTCCACAGATTCGACAGCAGTCGTTCGCACTCGATCACCTTCCACCCAGCGAGAAGGGTCTCCCGGGCAATCCTAAGGAAGCTGCCGACTCGCTAATTCCACTGCCCGTTGATGTACCATCAACTATTCGTAAGAAGCCTGCGATGGACTCCACAGCCAGGTCACCCGGTGTGCCGCCCGGACACCGCCAGCAGTGCCGGACGATGATGAAGAAGAGGAAAATGAGCGATGAGCATCCTAATACTAACATGGAGGTTGTATCTGCGGAAAAGGACTTCTCCGTTTTCCCAAAGCCACTGCCACTGAAACTTCGTTTTGCTGACGAAGGTCGTGACCGTCCTCCCGGAGTTGACAATGATGCGAATGTGACAGACGTCCTCAAAGAAGCGGAAAAGGGGGGTCGAGAAGCTACGCCACCCACTGTGCCTCCTCGGATGCTCTTCCGGCAACCTTCTTCGAGCATGCCGCGTCCGCCGCTTACTCCGCGACACAGCCTGAGTCGACTGCCGGATGTATGGCTGGCACCTGCCCACAAAAAGTCGCTTCGTGGCCGAGGCCAACTTCTGCGATGCAACCAGTCTTGCCCTCCACATACCCTTTCGGCAGAACCCCAAACCGAATCGCAGTGTGGCCGAGACCTGCGGCCACAACGAGGCAGCCAAAGTCGACCGCCGGAGTCTTCGGCAATTCTGCAGGACACGTCGTGGCGTGCAAAAGAGCGACCACCCAGGCACAGCCAGTACCGCCCGCCGGAGACGTTTTCACTTCAGCGTCTAGGGTCTGTGGGCCTGCGACTACCAGCGCTGCACAGCCAATGTCGTCCACCCGAAACCATTTCTGCAGCTCGCCATGTAATTTCGCAGCGTGGCCGAGTGTAAAGAAGATAGCGGCGCTCGGGCACGGGCGCGAGATCGGCTGGGAGAAGAGAACGACGAAGGGAGCAGAATAGAACAGCCGGCCTAGTCAACAGGCGTTGTGTCTATTTCTCTGTGTCTTTGCTTTACAATATATATATATATATATATATATATATATATATATATATATATATATATATATATATATATATATATGAAGAAGCTTTTCCAATGAGCCAAACGTACTTGGGAAGAGAAGAGACACAACTAAGCGGTTATCCTAATTTTATTTGCCAACGGTGGATTCGACCGGTGGACCGTTCTTCGTCAGGCCTTATGAGCAAATACCTCATAAGCCCTGACGAAGACCGGTCCACCGGTCGAAACCACCGTTGGCAAATAAAATTAGGATAACCGCTTAGTTGTCTCTCTCTCTCTCTCTATAAATATATATATTGTAATGACCGAGACACAGAGACAGCACCCGTTCCTGGGCCAGCTGTTCTATATTCTGTCCTCGTCTTTCTCTACCTCGCTCTAGCTGCCCGCGCGCCAGGGCCTCGGTGCCGCTCTTCGTCATCACACTCGGCCATGACTGCGAGCGCGCGGAACAGTCGACAATGTCTCTGGTGGGCGGTGTTGGCTGCATCGCGGTGGTCGGTCCCGACCACGCTGCAAGTTGGTTGGGAGACTTGCCAGAAGTGCCTCTGGTGGGCGACACTCGTTGAATAGCGGTGGTCGCTCCCAGCCACGCTGCGACTTGGCGTGTGGATGAGTCATAAATATCTCGGTGCGGCGACACTGGCTGCATGGCGGTGGTCGGTCCAGGCCCCGCGGCGGCTTGGCTTGAGAAGGTGCCTCAGCGTGCTCTGGCGGGCGACCCCGGTTGATATAATGCGGTCGTATGTACGCACGTTTATCCCGTCGGAGGTGGCAGAACAGGGCAGGACGTGGTGGGCCCTGTAGCGCCACTTGCTGCACCGAACGAGGCCATCTGCGTTTTTTGCAGTGGTTCGAGGGGCGTCTAGGTCTCTTACTAGACGTCTGTGGCAACGGGAAGCTCAGTTCACGCGTTGACCTTTGACACCGCTTGTACTTTTGCAGCGTTGTCGCTGTGGAGCACCACCCCGCCGTTCCGAAGTCAGCTTTTCTTGAAGACGCGCTGCGCGCAGCAGGGGCATCCTCGCAAGAAGCCGTTCCAACAGCAGAAGACTTGTGCTGCACAGGCAGGTCGATCTCCGCCGTGTCAGACTCATTGGCGGCTTCTGGAGAGACGTCTCGCAGCAAGTTGGAAGCATTCTCGCGTTCTGCCAGTGCATGCTGTGAGGTACGCAGATCCGCCTTCGTCTGGGCAGAGAGGATCGCGTTTGAACCGACGGAAAAGCACGGCTCGTTGCATGGTAGAGCGTCCAGTACTGTAAGTGTCGGTGCCTCCAAATGGTCAAACGACGACGAGCATGGGGGTGGCTTTTCCGACAGATGTGGGCGGAAAACGCTCTCGGCCACTGGCAGGGATGTTATGGCGTTGGATACCGACGCCGAGTCCGTGACTTGAGGTGGTAGGCCTGGTCTCAGTTGTGTGCTTGTCCCAGGGCAGGTTGAGGCACTTTCTGTGGGTGAGCTGCAATGCACAGTTGCAGCCTCCTCGAGGTGGTGCCCCTTCAGAGCTCCATCCTCGGTAGCAGTGAGGTTCGACTGGGTGGTGGTACTGAGGTGGTGATCAATCGGTCCAAAGGCAGCTATGAGCCTGGTGCTCCACTCGGCCCAGGATTGCTGCCTGACGCCTTCGTACCTGTGCCACGCCGCGGCACCGTCCCGAAGGCGGTCTATGGCCACGGACCACTTCTGTTGATCCGTCCAGGACTCGCGAGCTCCGATCGCGTTCACGGTCGCCACCCACTTGTTGGCGTCGTTCTGGAAGCCGCAGAACTCCGGCAACTCACAGATAGCCGGCGACGGTGGGGCAGCAGACGAAAATCTGGAGTATGCCGACGCCAAGGAGCCCAGTTGAGATGCGAGCTGCGTCAGGGCACACCGGAGCTCTCTACGGTTCTGGACTGAGCAGGATTCAAGGCCTTGTGAGGCAGCTGCAGCAAACAGGGCATTCATTGTACACAATGATGGGATAGCGGCAGGATACAGCTCGGAGCACCGCGCTATCCAGGTGTTAATCTCGACGCGGAGTTGTGCGATGGTACGCAACAGCTCCGCGGCGCTGTCGGATGAGGTGCACAAGGAGCGAGGATTCAGGTCCCCGGAATATGCTGTGGTAGCGGTACTCCCGATGGCAACATCCACGTCCAAGGAAGCCTGAACGGCGTCCTTTGGATGCTCACGCGTTGAAAGATTCACGCGTTGGAAGGGCACGGGATGCGTGCCGCGGGAAGTGTACGAGACGTTCCCAGACGACAGGAGCCCGTGCACATTCTCAGGCGAAAGTGGTAGCAAGGTTCCTGGAAGGTCGCACGCTGGAACCACCGAAGAGGCATGGACGCCGTCCGCGGATGATTCGATAAGTAGCGGCAGCAGCGGTCGAGTCGTGGAGTCCATGATAGAGGAAGCGTGGACGGCGTTCCTTGGATGGATAGACCCGCGCTGCTGACGACCCTCGAGGACACGTGGCTTCCGCTTCAAGGTTCGATTGACGTCGGAGACTGCGCCATTGTAATGACCGAGACACAGAGACAGCACCCGTTCCTGGGCCAGCTGTTCTATATTCTGTCCTCGTCTTTCTCTACCTCGCTCTAGCTGCCCGCGCGCCAGGGCCTCGGTGCCGCTCTTCGTCATCACAATATATATATATATATATATATATATATATATATATATATATATATATATATATATATATATATATATATATATATATATATCACTCCATAAAGTGGACGGGGGGATGACCGCCGCCATAGCTCAGTGGTAGAGCATCCGACGCGTTATTCGAAGGTCGCAGGTTCGGTCCCTGCCGCCGGCAAGTTATCCTTTCGTCCACTTTACTTTCTTCACATTTGTATCCTAATTATTACAACTAACACCCCCTATACTTTCCTTGGCCTTATTGTCTGTTAGTTCTTATTATCTTAGTGCATGTAAGTCAAACTTACATTCACGAGATCCCTCAAATCGCCGATGTGTGAAAGCCACTAGACGCAAAGCAATCCCCCAAGCTTGCATTCTTCAGACCTCGTAACGAAGCACCACGCAAGAGAAACTTCGATAATGACACTACAGCGGCCTCAGAATGTGTGCGAAAGACGCCGAGTGCATTGAAGTACGCGGCACAGGACAGTTGCTAAGTGCCAAGTGTCGCGGCACTGACACAACTAAAAAGAAAAAGCGATAAAACGAAAGGTCGGCTGGGCGTACATTCGCGCGCTTGTCTATCGAGACAACACGAGCGCCACCACGTGATTCTACTCCATCGATAGGGACGCTCACAGCTCATCGCCTATCCTCGCTGGAAAACTCTGGTGGAAAGATAAAATAATGTCACGGCCTTTAGTTGCACATTCTGGTGACTTAGTGGCAGCGGTATCAGCTTGAGAAGCGTCGTTCAGCCAACGTTTATTGTTTCGCGCGGTGGTGGTGTGATTCCGATACATTCTTCAATGTATCGGCAATACAGATACTGATACACATCTTGCGAGACGTATCGCGATACAGATACAGGATACCAAAAGAGTATCTTAGGCACTATAAAAACCCTTCTTAACCTCTAATTTATGCTCATATATCAAAATGGCGCGATAGGAGTGCGAGCAACAAAATAGGCGTTTACCTAAAATCCGGTCTCATCGCCCTGGATAGAAAGCCAAAGTACCAGGCCGGGGGAGCGCTTGTGCCCATTTTACGGAAACGCGTGGGTGACCGGCGGCGGCGGGATTCGAACCGGCAACCTCCCGCAGCCGAAGCGGGCACTATACCATGAGTCCACGACTGCGGTGCCGTAGCATGTCCGCGATGCGCCATTTACATCTATGATTCTCGTCTGAAGTGAACTTTAAATGATTGTATGAAGTGCTAATGCATTTCGTAGCACATGCATGATGAATAGAGCGGCCTGTGGCATGCTGCGCCTCCAGCGAAATGTGCAGAGCTCACACTCCGCGCGGATGTTCTAGAAATAGAGTTTATGGTTCTGCACGCCCGTTTAGAGCATTTAAATTACGCGACTTTCTTCGCTTGATTACACGATTAAACCATTAAACTCTGCGCGGCCCATCGTTCGCGGAAAACTTCAAAATTTTAGCACTACGTTGCGACAACGGAATGGTTTCGCCATCTATCGCCGATAGAGAAAAACCTGGCTGCAAGCGCGCTTTGCTGTAGGGGCCATAGGTGGCGCCACGTGCTGAAAGCTCCTAGAGTTACTGTATATGTTACAGGGAACATATACAGTAACTCTAGAAGATCTTAGAGTTACTATTAAAGTCCCTAGATTTGTTCCGGGAAAAATCTAGGGACTTTAAGTTACTATATATAAAAGGTAGCATATACAGTAACTCAAGAAGTTCCGGCACCAGGCGGATACGCATCCTTTGTTTTATATAATTTGGCTAGGACACTTACAATGAGTCCACCCGTTACATAGGGTATTTTGGCCGCACAAGTCTATTTTCAGACCGACGCTGATTTCTTTCGATCCCTCTCGCTTGTAATTATTTGAAAGCCAAAATAAATGTTTTATTCTGTATCTGTAGATCATAGAGTTCTCTTCTAGGATTTAGACATGGCGTGGAATAATTATATGGTCGCGTAGCCAGAAATTTTTTCGGGGGCCGGGGGGGGGGGGGGGGGGGGGGTCACTTACCCAAGTTTTATGTATGTTCTTGCTTGTGTTTGTATGTGAGTGTACACTACACGTGTACGTTCGTGCGTGCGTTTTTATGTGTGTCTGTAAATATACACATGCAAAATTGACAAATTTCCGGAGGTGGAGATGAACACCCCCCTATCTTCCTCACCCCCCTCCCCCCATCCCCCGTTTCCTACAATGACTTAGATGATTTCTTGTTCCGATAAGTTCTGATAGCAGTACACGATAACTCTATACGGTGTTGAATTCTAATCTCCGTGGATAAATTATCCTTATACCGCGATGGATCGAGTCACTACAGCATTGGGACGATGTTTGTTTCAAGAAGTGGAAGACGTCCATCATTTAACGCTGGGGGGGGGGGGGGGGGGGAGAAAAAAAAAAGGAGCCCCTCCGATGTGCCACCCGTCATGCACATCGACCATGTTGCGATGAGAGCCAGTTACGCGATCTGTGAGCGGGAACCGCGCAACGTGATGCTCGAACTCAATGTTCAGTGCGATGCACGGTACTGAGTTGAACGTGGTGCGAACACCGTTCTCTCTCGAAGTTTTTGTAAACAGCGGCGACAGGGCGCGGCACATTTTCTTGATTTACTGAGCGAGTTTTACCTCAACTCTTCGTCCCTTTTCAGGGCATTGGGGTTTGTGGGTGCCCACATGTTTCGACGGGATTTGAATGGCGTAGGCTCCCTTTCCAGACGCCTCACCCCTGACAGCCGAGTGTCGGGCCGGGGTGCGCCTGTGCCCATTTTGTAAAACCGGTGGGTATCCGGCGGCACGTGGATTCGAACCCACGACCTCCCGCAGCCGAAGCGGACACTCAACCACGAGGCCACGGCTGCGGTAGCGTCGCCGACGCTACAAGATGGGTTTTGTATGTACCATTCAATGCGACAGCAACAGATGGCGCTAGTGTCTTGATAACCTCCGAGATCTGCAACGGGGCGCTCCCGCGACAGCTAGTATGACTTTCGAAACTCCCATAGCGTTTGAACTTTTAAGTACAGTGTACTTTTAAGATAACCGAACGTTTTCAATAATCTAAAACGTTAGCTCCATGAATCAAAGTCCAAACACTGCATGCAACGATCGCCGAGGTCTGCTGATAGTCGCGCCATCTGTAGACTAGAAAGCAAGCTACTAAACGGTATTTTCCTGTGTTTTGTAATGGACAGCACAGCACCATGAAAACATGCCGCATTGAACATGCGACAGTGTGTTTATGTTTTCATTTTATCGTACAGCTGATACTGCGGCCCGTTGAACTCTACGACCTTTCTTGAAAGAACTCATCCTATTCACGCGATGTTTGTGATGCGGTGTGTTCTCTGTCGCAACTCTCAGTGGTGCGATCTTGTACGCGTTACAAAATAAACACGGAGGCGTGGCATGACAACCAGCCGCACGTGACCGCACGCGATTGGTCAATGCAGAGCCGTGACGTCTGTCGCGGTTCAAATGGGCCATTCGCGTGCGGCTGGATGTAACGCCACGCCTCCGTGTTTATTTGGAATGCGTACAAGATCGCACCACAGATGGCGGGTCGGTCTGCTATCCTCTAAAGCCCCGAAAAGTGCATAAAGGCACAAAATTTCCCTGCCACCGGAGAGAAATTCCGTGTTCTACAAGAAGGTACACGAAATCTCCCTTGGTGCCCTCCTATGTAATATTTTCTTTGCTGTGATTTTCACGAATTCCATAACATCTCCTAAACAACGTACAATTTAAAAAAAGATACCAAGCGCTAGACGGCAACTGCTTTGATTGAAGAATATATAACGATAAAATTCGGCAGGGGGTTTCAAGACCCCCTCCCCTGGCTACGCCAGTGATACACGCATACATACAAACACACACGCACATAGCCCGGCAGCGATGCGATACGATCGTCGCCGGCGCCGTATCTGTAGTGAATAGGCAATGCTTCTTCGAAGAAAGGGAGGTATATCCTGTAAACAGTGACAGCAATTAATTGGCATCTCCGAATAATTTGTTGGATTTAGCCCACGTTAGCTTCACCGGGGATGTAAGTTTGACGTCGTGTAGAACGGCATGAAATTTGGACGTAATTAATGTGACGTCATTGAGTCCCCGCTTATACTACGGCGGTTGTCTATCCGCGTTGTAATAATGTAATTAAATGTAATAGGACGTACGTCGTGGTGGCAGTGTTGGCTATCCGCGTATGACTGAACAGGATAGTCCAGCGTTGCTCGCACCAGCAGGAATACGCCAGCGAACGCTGCTGACAATTCGTTTTCGATCAAAAATAGAGGAGTAATTGTCGTAACAGAGTGCCGACGTTACGTGGGGCCATACGGCAGTGTGTTCGACGGGTCTGGTAGGCCTGCGATATGCACACAATACTGAATTTGCACAAAGATGTCGATCCACGTCGTAAAACTTCGCTCAATGCCGAAAATAATAGTAATGGTAATAACGTGTAATAAATCTGCGGCATACGCAGCTACTCGCCGACTGCTTTGCAAGAAATTGGTTCCCACAGTGCGTGAGATCCACTGGAATTTCTTGTTCTTGTTCTTGTTTGCCTTCAACTATGGCTCACACCCACTGCGGGGGATTGGCCAAGAAGTGAGTGGTTTTATAACATGTTAGAATACTTTAGAAAGGAGGTTACAGAATAGAAACTTCACAAGTTTGATAGAAAATTTTGGCGCTCGATCAAATTTCTGCCGGTGAACGTGCGGCTCGCAGTCGACAAAAGCGAGAATACAAATAAAAAAAAAAGGAGCCTCATCGGTGTGCTACCCGTCCAGACACACCGGCCATGCGTAGTGAGCCGGGACGCGCGGCATCGTGAGCAAGTACCGCGTCCACGCTGCTCTCATCGAAGTACGTGACGTACACACGTCATCTTCCAAGTTCTGTGTGGGAGCTGGACCTCCAACAGCTGCGCGCACACGTTTCGTCGTCTACCGCGACGTCAAAGCTTCGTCGTCCCTGTTATGGCCCCCGGACGCGCATTTGTAATATGCAGAGCGCTCAACGCATGGCAACGGCCGCGGCGCGCTATTGGCTGCGCGCACACAGGGACGCCGCTCCGGACTTCCGCCTAGCAACGGCTGCCACGACGAGACGACGCCGCTCTCCTTCTCGGGGTGCCTTTCGCGGGAATTTTAAACGGTGAACGCGGCCGCCGGGCCCCGTGGAATTTTCGTCGCCGCTTGTGAACTGCTAACTACTGCTCTCGCGTTGACCGAAGACGCCGTCGTCGCCGTAGGGTTCGATGTGCTTTGTGCATTTTGTTTTGTTATAACGGTCAACACGTTCGCCCATGAACATTTGTGTTGTCGCCACTGTCTTGGCGCTGCAGCAAGACGCGATCGGCCGTTGTGTTCTACTGTGCGTTTCTTTTTTTCTTTTTTTAACAGTGAACCCGCTCGCCCTTGAATATCTGTGCTGTCTGCTGTGTCTTTTGAGCCCTCGCGTTGTCGGCAAGACATAATCGTTGTTTTGTTGGACTGATTGCGTTTGTGTATTTTGTTTAAAAACAGCTGAAGCACGCTTTCACGTGAATATATGTGTTGGCGCCAAGTGTGTTTTTTGTGATCTCGCGTTGTCGCAAGACGTGAATCGCCGTGGGTTTGGTGTGCCTTGTGTTTTTTTTATTTATTATTTTTTTTCGCGGCTGTTCTTGCCAACGCAGTTCGGCAGACCGTGAGGTGGCCTGGGCAAAAGCGCCGGTGTTGTAGCGGCTAGGACTGCACACGGAAAACCAGGAGCATGTGAGACGTCGGCGCGCCGCGCGATCGAATGCTGTGAAGACAATGACAGTTCATCGCCTGACAGTTGACCGTCGCACGGGTTCGGGCGAACGTCACTGATGAAGCAAGACGCCTGGAGCAGCTGTGTAGAATGTTACGGCTTGGAAGACAAACAGATCGTGGGTTGTAGATTTCGTGAAGTCAACAGCAAGGTGTGAAAAGGTAATACAAAAATGGTTGTTCATAACTACAAAAATAACTTGCAGCATCGTCTGTGTGATTTATTGGGCGATAATGTCCAATGATGATCTGTCTCAATTAGGGTCGTGTATGTGCACTTGAGCAGTCCTCAATTAGGTCTATTAGCTGTGCTCGTTCTACTGGGCCTTAATTGAATTTTGTGTGTATTTCTTTTTAGTAAATTGGCAATGTCATCTGGCTCCCATCTCTGGCCGATGCAGACCTTGGGTCCTTGCTGGTTGTTGCTTGTAATTTATCTATATTCTGTCAGTCGCGGTGCTGTCAATTCTTTCCAACTGAGCTTCAGTCAATCCTTCTAAGGTGTTATGTATGCCCAGATGCGTTATGCTCTCTATCCTGGTGCTTTCGGGGCAAGCCTAGGGCCTGCTTAAAAGCTTGCCTTACGAACATATTGATTTTGTCCTTTTCTGCTCCTTGTTCCATTTAAGCCTAAGAAATGCTATCCTCCTTCATTCCGCGATACTTGTATGTGATTTTCCTGATCAGCCAGTGTGCCTTAGTGACCTTAGTCACTATTTTATAAGAGTATTGATGGTTATTTCCCCTTCGACTCAATTTTGAGTACAAGGACCCTATATTTGTTCAATGATGGGGATTCCCCCCAACGTTTTTCGTGCAAGTCTGTATCTCCGGGCCACCTGCTGGTTAAGTATGGGTCTGTAAAGGAGTTCTGATTTCTCTGGTGAAAAATTCAAGCCTAGTGCCTGTGAGGTAGACTTCCACTTCATCTACCACTTCCTAGTAATTTCTGTTCTATTACCCATCACCTGCCTTGCGAGATCCATATGGCACATCATCCGTGTATACGGAGCAATTGATTCCTTCGATGTCTTCACGTTTTTTCTGACAATCCTGTCATAATGAGATTAAGAGCATGAGCGATATCATGGAGCCCTGAGGTGTAACTAAACTGTCCATGCTCCTCCCCTCAGATCGAGTTCCCCCATGTTGAAGGTAACATTCTTATTCGTTAGGAAGTATCGGTTGTAATTGTATGATCTTTCTCCCAGGTTTAAGTTGGGACCTAAGTGAGTAGGCCAAATGTGCAGGTTTGTGGAATACTTTCGTGAGATCCAGCCATAATGTAGCTCTGGTTCACATTGCGTTCTGATTGCTCGATTATTTTTCCCATCCTATGGTACCTGCGCCATAAGATAGGAAAATAACTAGAACACAATACTTAGTGGCTGCGCAATTTTCGATTTGTTTTGCAAACCGCTTACGCAGTATAAAGGGGCCAAGTGCCACACATAATACAACTAATTGAGACGGCTCATCATTGGACATTATCCCCAAAACAGAAGTTAAATCATCACAGAAGATGTTGACGTTATTTTTGAAGTTATGAAACATAATTTTTGTATTACCTTTCACACCTTGCTGTTGACTTGACGAAGTCCACAACCACGATGTGCTCGTTTCTCTAAGCCGGTAATCTGTACCCAGCTGCAGGCTTCTTCTGCGATCACTGATGTTCGCCCGAAGCACGTCAACGTCCGCGACGAACTCTCATTGTCTTTAACGCATCGATCGCGCGGCGCGCCGACGTCTCACATGCGCTGTTTCCGTGGTTCATAGGCCGTACAACACCGGCGTTGCAGGGGCTGTGATATGCGTTGAAAGAACAGCCGCGAAAAAAAAAATAATAAAAGAAAACAAACGCACACTCTAACAAAGCAAAAACGCACAAAGCACAGTCGAATCCTACGGCGACGGCGGCGTCTCGGTCAGCGCGAGAGCAGGCAAAAACTTTCTTTAGGTTGGACGACACAAAATCAAGACGTCCGCTCTGTTTGAACGCTTCACGAAGACTGCTTTATTTGTTCACTATTTACAGTGCGTCTCGTAGAGAGGGAAAATGAAAAGGAGAATAGAAATACAGAAACAACAAGCACCAGTCCCAGAAAGAGGTTTTCTCTGCACCCCGCACGTGCAACAGACTTGAAGAGAGAGGGAGAAAAGGCCTTCCCTGTGTTTGGGTTACGGTCCCTGTGGCTTTCACTGTTCTTTCACGGGGTGTTGGTGTAGGTCGTAAAACGACGATGTCAAGGACGTTCTCCGCTCTTGCCGTACGCGTCGTCGCCTCCAAACTGCGGGCCGCTGCGGTTGCAACCCCGAAAACGCGTCCCCCTCGAGTTGCCCTTCTTCCTTCTTCTCCTTTTGGCCGCGGGGTCTCCCAATTAAAGCTGCCCCGAAGGGGGGGCTGCTTCCCAACATTGCGAAAATACAACAAGGGCGAAAGCACAGGCGCGACGAAAATTCCACGGGCCCCGGAGGCGCACGTTCACCGTTTAAAATCCCGCGAAAGGCACCCCAAGAACGAGAGTGCATCGTCGCGTCGGCGAGGGCGAGGCGGCCGTTGCTAGGCGGAAGTCCGCGACGGCGTCCCTGTGTGCACGCAGCCAATAGCGCGCCGCGGCCGTTGCCATGCGTTGAGCGCTCTGCATATTACTGAAAGCGCGGCCGGGTTTGGGAATTCACGCGTACCGGCCAAAAAGGTGTGCGTTGATACCGCCGCCATAAGAGATACGCAGCTGCACATTGTGAGAGGCCAGTTATGGCTGGTTGCGTATTTCGATTTAGTCACGCTCCGCGGCTGTTGAAGTAGTTTCTCTCATATCCGTTTTTATTTTTACCAATGTGCTGTTACTACCACCACGGTCACCATGTCAACGGTCGTCACATCGATATTGAGGAAGAGCAGGAGGGGGACAGCAGCAACAACCGTGCTAGATTCGCCATGTGTGCGCTGTAGCCATGTGCTAGACCATTGTGTTAAAATGCGCTACACATATGACGCACTCTTAACCTTTCTATTTTTATGCGCTACCCGAATTTTTGGACCACGCTGCTCGTAGTATCTGCAGAAAACAGTTGTGGCTGTACAGTGCGTGTTTAACGCGATAGCTGTTAAGAGCTCGTTTAGCAGAAATTCCGGTATCGGCGTCATGGATGTGAGCGAGAAATCGGCGTCGTCCGTGAGCGAAAATTCGAGATAGATGCAAATAAATGAATAATAATAATAAAAAGTATTCGATTTTCAGTTTCGAATTGAACTCAGTCTTCCTGCGTGGCAAGGGGTGTTCTACCACAGGGGCCACGCCATTGCTTGAAACTTACTCTGAAAAAAAAAAAAAAAACCTATTATGAATATCATATAGCGCGAGGAGTCTCCCTAACGCAGTAGTCTTGCGTGGCAGAAGAGTAGAATCGCGCAGGCATCAGGGACATCTGAATTGCGCTACGAGTGGGTGATTAAAGGCCCACCCACTACAAAGCATCAACAAAAGTGAGCAGTCGCCGGTATGCGCGTTGCCTTGCGGACGCGTAGGGGTACTTCGCCATTCCGCAAAAAGAAGAATACGACGTCGCGGGGCTCTTGCAAGTGCAATTGCAGCCGGGATTCCAGAATAGTTTTAAACGGCCACTGTAACTCGCACAGATCTCCCATTCCTCGCGGTACGGTTCAGGTGTCCACCGAGGAGCAAAACTATAGGCTAGCGATTGAGAAGGCGATCCGAACGGGACCCGATTACGCTATTGCATTTTACTCTTGAGTCGAAAATCAAGCGTCCCCTAACATTTTTTTTTGCTGGATTTTCTTTAGAACTTCATCTTTTGTTTTATATTAGATTCTCTGTGCACATTGGATTTTGGGTGGCTGCCTCTATGAAGATGCTTGCTTTCCAATTTTGCTTCAAATAATATTATTGAAATCACAGTTTCACCAGAAAAACTAAGCAGTTATATGCGATAGAAAAACACCAGAGGGGAAAAAAGGGCTTTATGGTTCCCGAAGACCGCACGAGATATTTACTATCGCTGTAGCTCACTAGATAAATAGGCATGGTTTGTGCTGACGCTTTTCTCACCATGTATCCATTTGTTCAAAGAAAGTACGGTTCACTTTTGCTCGAATGGACCTCCCAGCCCCTCGTTTAAATTCTTCTGTAGAGGCCTAGTCACGCATAGCCCCCCCCCCCCCCCCCCTAAGTTTAAGGCCTGTCCTTTGAGAAACTCACTTCGGTTCCGGTAAAAAAAAACGAAACGTCCGACTGTGGTGCGATTGTAGCTATCACTGTCATGAGTTTCGAACTACATTCCTTCATCAGGTCCACGAGAGAGCGAACGATAGTAAGCAAAAGAACTGGGGTACTTGGAAAGGATCACCTACTTTTGAATATTGAAGAAACAGGGCGCTACTTGGCATTCCCCAATTCACGCGCACATTCACACACGCAAGAACGCAAGAGCACAGCTCGCACACAGCGCTCTGTCTCTATGAAGATGGCGTGTTTTGCGTGCTTGCGTGTGTGAATGCGTGCGTGAATAAGGGAATGACAAGCTGCGCCAAGTTTCTCAATATGACGATAGGTTACACAACTAGCCAAGAGCAAGTTCAAATAATTTCTAATAAGCGCTGAAAACTAAGGAAGACAGTCGCAGGAAGGAACAAACTTTGTTATTTAGGACAAGCTTCGTTAATATACGAGCCCAAGGACAGGCATACGCAAACGTTGCGCTTAAATCTTAGTCCTTTTTGTGCCTCCTGTGTGGAAATCCGATGGCCTCGCTGCACATACGCACGTTATCATGACACATTATGGGTTGAAATGTGAGTGCCGAAAAATCGAGGGAATTCCGCTCCGCTAAAGTAGATGGTGAGCGGAGCTGTAAATATCGTGGTAAGATAACCTGCGGCAAAGACTTTGTTGCATCACTCATTGTCACTTAGTAACGACGGTTAGAATGACTTCGTGTTTGCTACGATATATACTGATCGCTATACCGCTAAGCGGGCGTTGCTGCGGTTTCTTAGAGGAACCGGACTGAAAGACTCGTTTTGAGAATTAACCGATTATGCTGGTGTGTTGCCTTTGGACAGTGCTATTGTGACGACTTCATCGTATTGTTATACTCTGTTTTCGTCCTTCGTCCTTTCTCACCCTTCTCCCTTTCCCAAGTACCAGGGTACCCACAGATACTTCGTCTGGTCGACTTCCCTCTTCACTTTACCCTTTCTCTTTCTCTCTCTCTGTTCTCGCAACTGCAGAGACATTTCTTTGACAATGTGAAATCTACGCTTACATGCCGCTGGATGATCGGTGTAGCCGAATTGATGTGGCATAGACAAGCTAAATGTCTCAAGACGAAACACGTAAACCACTCCTTCTTTGGTCCCGACACATGTACATGAATATGTCCAACAATGACCATTGGACAGCGTCACCCAGCTACTGACCCCTGTAAAGTGAGTAGACGTGAACACTTCACTATCGCCTCAGATGCACTCGGCGATATATACACGGCAGGATACTACGACAACTTCCTCCGTATGTACGAAACACGTCCCCACACGCACTAACATCTTCCATCCTGGGACTCCAGGACCTACGGTCACACGCGTGCTTTTTCGGTCACGTATATCGCAGCGCCACCCTCCCGCGATTCCACACGGCTGTCATACACAATTCCGGGGCGACCGTCGACTTGATGCAACGCATCCCATCACATTCATGAGAGGCACAACGAGGATATCTTACCGACAACGGCTTTGTGCATGAGACGGACACCCTGATGGCCTTAGGAACGAATGTCCAACGCCACGAGTGCGAGCGAATCTGGCTTTTAAAGCATAGAGAGAGATGCCTTGGTCACGGTCTATTGCGCTTACGCTTAGCGGCGTCCGTATGAACGCTTCTAATCGCTGTCACGTAGCGAAACAACAGTCTATCGCAAGCACCGCAACTAAATCCGAGATGTTGATCCAGGAAGTCTGTGTTGAATTTCGCATACTTTTCTTTAAAGTCTTTCAGTTTGGTGGCATGGTACTTGCGTCACTTCGCTGCGTTCTCCGATCGGCGACACGCGTCTTCCCGCCTGGCCTGCCACTGCTCTCGGGTGATCTCAGGTGGTGTTCGTCCTGCGCCGCCGTCGATGGTACTGTCGTCTGAGTTCGCGCCGTTGCGCTTCGTAAGCTAGCTGCTCTTCGGGAGTCGCGAACACGCGTGGCCTCCCCATCGCAACTCACACTCAACGCTACCGAACTATAAGTTCTTCTACGGAGCCGCAGCACAGCCGCGACAACACAAACTGCTCCGCCTCCTCATAGACGAGGTATGTGTAAGATATGTATAAGGAGTCCACAGGACGGAGCAGTTACATGAGCGCTATAGGAACCTACATGAGGCTTCCCTAGCTATGTTGTGCTGGGGTGGTATCCTATAGCTTTTCTCCTGCTGTGCGGACAACATGTTATTGATCATGTTAAAGAGAAATGCCAATATTGAAGGCGGATTTACAGCAGTGGTGGAAGGGTGCAAAACCATATATGCCACATTTACGGTCTCACGCGAAACCTGCCCCTAGAAACGTTGCCCCTGTAGAGGTTCAGACGGTCAACAAGGCGTCGCGTAAACAGCCAAGATGGCGGTTTTCGCCTCTTCCGCTTCCACCTCAGTGTTCTTCGCAGCTGAAAAGATGATGGCTCCCCGAGGGTTTTGCACCTCTACCTCCTTAGCTCTGCCAGTGATGGTCCGGGAGGAAGGAGCATCCGAGGTCGTCGAGCGCGCATCGCATCGCATACGCCATGGCTGCCAGCATCACACGGCGCCATGCCTCGGGACTCCTGATTGGGAACGACGAGAGGGACGCTGCCCGGGTGCCGGACCCTTCGCCGGAAACCCCGAGCGGGCGGCCGCGGCGAACGGTAAAACCGACCGTTCGACGTGAGCCGAATACGGAAACACCTCTTTCTGTATACAGCGAGGGGGCACGTATAGGAGAAGGACGCTGGCCGCTGCTGCCATCCCGAAAGAAAAAGAAAGGAGAATAAAAGTAGGCCTAGCAACGAAATGTCGTCCCGTAGAAAAAAAAGGAAGCAAAAGAGCATCCTCATGGCAGCACCGGGTGGGACGGGAACTGGCGAAAACGAAAACTCGGAAAGAGGGATCTGAGTACAGGATGTAAAGATAAAAAAAAATCCAAGATGATTGCAATGGAGCTGACTGACCGGTGATGTCCGGGGGCACGCATGTACCGAACGGGGGGGGGGGGGGAGGGGAGGAAAGCTACCGGCGATCGAGGCTGCCGGTTGGTAAGAAACATCCTGAAAATAACAGAAAAGAAAGACATAAATAGGGATGCGGTATTGGGACCGTGAGGTGTAACTAAGAAGCCGCATCGTCTCTTGCCCGCTCGATTTCCATCCCAGTTCACCCATTTCGTGGGTGAAAATAAAAATAGAAAAAGAAACTCGAAAGGAAGAGAAAAAGCTTAAGATTTGCAGAGAAGAATAGGAAATGAGGTGAACAGAGAGTATCACGTATGGGACGGAGTCGAATGGTAGCCACGATTCCAATCGGAAAGGGCGGCAGGGTGTGGACTCCCGAGGGCCTATGGTGAAAAAAAGAAATGAAAAGAAAAAACAGAGTGAACAGATAAGCAATACATACAACGTATCAATATCAACGAGGAAACGAAAAAAAGGGAAGCGCGTCTGTTCGATGAGATAGCAAAATCGGGTCTGTGCCCCGAATCATGACCGCTGTATGTTTTCTGCTCCCCTGCCCCCGCCGTCCAGGAAGCCTAAGGGATATCTGCGTGCGTTGTTTTTCTTGCGAAAAAAGTAGGGAATGCCTCCGAGTTTATGGCCTTGTTTTGACTCTTCGTATGAAGACGTCGTTTTCTTGCTTTAGTATGCGGAGGTTTTCTCCTGTACATGAGTTGTGAGCAGCGTCAGCGTCGAAAGAAATGCGGCCTAGAAAGTTGCTGCTTATAGATGAGTTTTTAAAGAAAGAGACGGACCCAAGTACGCCTACGCTACCCGCTTGCGCGGAAGAAATTGAGACGCCAGAAATACGGAGTAAGTAGGGTGTTATTACTTCCTGAATGCTGCTAAAGAAAACAACAACACACAACAAAAAATTCTTGCCTGTTTCTATAGTGCAAATTGCAAATCCAGCTAACGTTAGCCAAGCTTATTGAAAAAAAAAACAATCAGAAACGATAGCAAACTGGAAAAATAGGTAATGAGACCTATGCAGTCTACAGGTAATTTGTCTTTTTCGCCACCAACAGAATTTTATGCGCGTATTATTTGGCTGATTAAAATAAATGTTAAAAAATAGAACAAACCACTGCCTTCGGCGCTGCCAAGACCTATGGGCCGTCAATTTGCTGCATATTCAATAAACTTGTCCCACAACAGCATCATAAGCGTTATCCTCGATACCTATCTATCCTTCCGTGACCCATCTGTTACAGTTTTGTACACATCGTCCTCGATCTTTCGGAAAGTTTACTTTGATAAGATAAAATAACGTCATGTTAATTCCTGGTATAGACTGGTTAAATGTGTGGCCGCACGGAGCCGTTTTCTAAGGACTTACTTCTGCTATACTTTGTGGAAACGGACACTGATTTAATATGTATAATTGTTGCCGCCGAAATGGCAAGAGGCAATGAAAAATCGAGTTTCACATACTATGTGGACGTAAGAATCCAAGGATTCAGTATCGCAACGTGCCAGATCGTGTTAAATCGTTACGGGTCATTCCATGCCAAATGTGTCCGCTATTTTGGCAAACATCTGAAATGGTTTGTAGAAAAAATTGTACTGGTTTACTCCAATGAAAGAAGAGAAATACTAGAATATTTTCGAAAAAAAATTTTGTTCACGTGGAAGCCTTTTGAATTTTGCCAGAATACTCTCCGAGTGATGTTCGTCATAAGGTTTATTCTGAAAGTATCGTTTCTCGTGACAACACCAAGTTTGCTTTACCTGCTAAGCAAAGACATTTGTTTTAGGTGCTGGAAGCACACTATTACTGCAATTTTTCTGCCTTACACTCCTCCAGAAACTTTGTCATGATGTCCTGTGTTTGCATTTTTGCGCCTGCAATATAGCGCTATGTTTCAACATCTGAGTAATTAATACTTGCTCTACAGACGATATATCTCGCGTTAAAATATTTTTGGCCCACCGAAAGTTGTAAATCTTGCGTAAAAAATCGCAAACATAAGAAAAATCTTCATTTTGGTCAACATTAAAGGGGTATTGACACAAAAATTTTGGCCTCGCGCTTTTTTGCTGCAATGTGCTGCTGGGGGCCTGTTAGTCACAGCACGGCACGTCGTTTGCCGCAGCGCGCGACAGATAATTAATTACAGGCTCCTCATTTCCGAGCAGTGTCAGTGTCGCCTTCAAAAAGGACAAGCCTCCGGGTGCAACTATCACCACCTAGCGGGTAAGCGCTCGACCACGCCAGCACACAGAACTGCGACGCACTTCTGCGTGGTTCGCTAGCAGCCGCCGAGAAGTAGACTGCTGTAGCGAACGCGGCAAAAAAAAAAAAAAAAGAGCTATGACGTTATCATAACAGCGTGGTCACGTGAGGGAAGTTGGGGGGTGCCCGACGGTCACCTTTGAGGGTGTCAATAGCGCGAGGGTGTCGGCCACTCACGCAAACTTCAAAATTCATTTAAAATACCTTCCAAGCTATATTCGTTGTTGATATTTTGCAGATGATATACGCATGTTCACGGGAATCGATCCCGCAGGCTATCTCGGCCGCGAAATTTTTTGTCAGTACCCCTTTAAGACACAATTTACAGCATGTGGTGCCGCGTTTGAAAAGCAGCCCGATACCTCTATCGAAAGCAAACTAATTGCTCTTCCTGTATGGCAAATTTGGAATTACACTTTTTACTTTAAGCAACTAAATAATTGTCGGGAATCTCCATTGAAGGCTAAGTTCCAATTTGTTCATAAAGTGAATATTTAGTTTGTACACGATCGATCTTGTGTTCAGATATTACTGCCTGTAACTTTGCCATTCTTGAAGCAAACTAGCTGAAATTATTGAGGCATTTCTTTATTTGCATCTGTTAACAACATGCTGAATTTGGTACAAAAATGCGCAATTGTATTACAAATATATTTTTTTCTTGTTGCTTGAAGGAATATTTTCAAAAAGAATTGCATAGTACAGGGTTTAAAACTTTCTGGTAGTTAACATGCACTGTGTGTCGTTTCGAACCAAAATAACAGTGGCCCTGACTACCGTAATGGAAACCAATTTTATATAGAAGACATATGTTAAAGCTTTTTTACCAAGAAAACATTATAAAAAAGCTGCATTCCATCGGCCAAACATGTTGTTTAAGAACCTGCCAACGGGGTTGAGGAACTACTGGTGTAGCGGTACCAGACGTCGTCAATAAACCCCCCTTGCACTGGCAATATATGCAATAAGGACACTTGGGAAGTTGGAGGCAAAATCTTTATTACATAAAAAAAAGCAGCGCTCTTAAGAAAGCCAATTATAATGTTCGTTCCGGACAAGGTAGCCTGAAACGCTCCTGCTGCGTCATCTTTTCAATTATCTTCTTTAGAGTGGACTTTAGAGCGTTTTCATTACCTTGATGTAATGTTCCTTCTTTTCCTTGTTTTCGACGGTATACTTTTCTCACTCGACATAGCAGAAATGCCTATGAGCTCTCTGCCGACGTCATTTCCGTCACGGATATGACATCTAAATTCTTAGTGGACCCCGTAACAAAAGAATTTCGCGTTAAAAGACGTTTCAAGTGATATGGGAGAAATAAATGTAGTACCAAGCTCCCATTTGGCTCGCAAAGCGCTTTTCGGTGAGGGTGGCGAGTGAGTTTCCACAGGCACAATTAGGTCTTCGTGTGGAGCGAATTTTCTGTTACAAATGCGGAGAACCTATATACAACTGTAGATGCAACAGATATTAAAGAAAAAAAAAAGTCTGACATATTTGTTCGTTATCACATCAGTACATGCAACGGTCTGAAACATAGCCGGAGCTATGTTTTACATTCCAAGGCACGTTGTTCGTAATATATTGAGTACCGAGGCAGAGCCAAAGCAAGCGATGAGATTTTCAGAAAAGTCCCACTTAGTGTGCTCTCATTTTCCCACCTAAACCACAGTGTATGTAGCTTTGCACACACTGAAAACGGGAGCGTATATATTTAGTTCTGTTCTATCCGCACTTCATAGAACTCCTGGAAACACCCGCGTTGCTAGTTCCTATTGCGTTGCCTCTATTTTATCGGTTACCGTGTTTTGGAGTTGCGCCTAATGGCCTTCCCTGGTTATTGGTGCATTACGAGCTTGCGGCATGACAAACGCGCCTTTTTTCTTTTGATGTGTTAGTTCCTACGTCTACCCCTAATGACCTCAACACCGCCATTAAATAAAGACGTTGATGTGTACACAAGCGGCTTTTCTTTTTCCCACTCTCTTTCTTTACTCTACGTTCTCTTGCCACTAACCTCGTCCAAGAGGAAACGAACATAGTGACGCTGGGCTTATTGGGCGTAACACGCCTGATTTATTCCGTTGTTTCCTGTCTCTCCTTGCTTCTCTCTCTTTCTCCTTAGCAGATGAGAAAACTTTGTCGAGAAACGTACCCGGAAAGCAACGTTGCTAGCGGACGAAAGTGGCTCATTTATTCCTCTTTTAGCCTTATTTCGAACAACAGCAAAAAAAGCGAAAAGAAAGGGCACAGTTATTGAAGTCGTTTAGCCTCTCTCAAGTCCGCAAGAAATGGCACGAAGGAAAACAGCATCGTCGCGACTACATGACATATAGTGGTTGAAGCGTCCAACAAAAGAGCCGGCCGAAATCGACAGTTCGACGGAAACCCAAAGGAAAAAAATGTACACAGACCAAATGAAAGTTTACGAGAAGCAACGTTTCGGCTTGCATACAAAAGCCTTGCTCACAATGAACCTTGTTCACAATTGTGAACAGGGCTTCCTTGTGTAGGCCTAAACGTATTTTCTTTTAAACCTTTATTTTGTCGATGTACTTTCCTTCGTGAAAAGACCTGACTTCTTCGTTGCTAAGAGCGCCATCCAATGTGGCGACGAAGAACTGCTCGGTACATATGTTAGGGCTATTTGTTTGGTCGCAGTACTTTCTTTTGGTTTTGCGTCCACAAACTTCTACCAAATTATCCAATTTCATACAATGCTCTACATTTCAACATGTACCTACTTCAACGCCTTAATGTATATGACTGCGAACCAGCTTGGTATCAATATGCGTCGCTAAGATAATTGTCCTGGACAGATGCCACGTGTTTAGCTAACAGCATACAGTTTAAAAACTAAGATTACATCGGCTCGGTTCTCTGTGCTTCTTATGACCCAATGTTCACGACTGTAAAACTGTCAGTAATCTTTGAGCCAGCATAAGGAAACGATCAGTTGAAGGGACACCATTCAACGAGACTGAACGAATGAGGGACTGACTAACGAGTGACGTGTATGGGAAAGAAACGGCGGGAATAAAGTTGACACGGTCGCAAAAGCGGCTCTAAACCTAAGACCACGTGATGCTGTTTCGGACTTCCCTCATTGTCGGGCAGACCAGTTTGCAGAGAGCGCTCATCCTCGTCTTTTCCGTGTCCCTCTGTCTTGCTTCGCGCTGCGCCACCTGAACGTTAAGGAAGGCGAAGCAAGATTAAAGCGCGTTGGGTGATGCCCGATACGCGTAAACATGTTTCCAGTTACAGGTTTGTCGAAGAACGTCCGCATAGTAGGTTAAAATATGCGGAACTGTGTATTATAATTGCCAGCTGGACAATGATTTGCTGACGGTCATTGCTGCCAATTAAAAAAAAAAGAAACGTGAAAGCTCGCAGCAAATGAAACACAATTTTGTATATTTCACGGCTTTTCGAGCAAGGCCGTTTCTATGTAAGCAGAAAGAGTTATGACAAAGTTTACCGGTAGCACAGTCCTAAGTGGAACAAAATTAAAAGTGTAGAAATCAGATGTCAGCAATGATAGGCTTACACTTACGTCTGGTGCAGTACGCTGCTAAATTTCTTGGAACGGTTGCGCATTAGTGATATTGCTCCCTTATAGGATTGTGTTCGAAAAAGCGCGATCAGGGCCTTTCGCTACTGCGCACGAATCCTGCAAAATTTACGAACTTTGTGCCAGTTGACCAAATTTTTGTTTTGCTAGACCTTGGCGACACGGCGGGTGAAGCCCGACTCGGACCGATGAGGAAGAGCATGAAGGAAAAAGAAATAATTAGAATCGTTCTATTATCTCTACCGACCAAATTTTCTAGAATATTTTTTGTCTTCTAGCTTGCACGTTTTTTCCCATGAACGCCGTTACAGCGTCTCCAGCGAGTAAAAAACAAACTTGGGAGACGCACGTACTCTGCGTACCTCAGGATCTTATGTCCCTGCCCATTACAATAAGCTCATATACCGCTTGTAGAATACTCTCATGTGAGCCCCCTATCAACATCCAACGTAAACAAAAGTTATGCCAAACGGAAGCTATGTGAGCGATATCTTTGTGTACGCAGCCTTAGTAAAGGCGTTAATCAAATGACGTACAATAAACGGCGATGAGTGCGATTGTTTACTTTAGCCTTAGGAAACGTGCAGTCGCATACGATGTTTATGTTTCTCTACAGCGAAGGTCATAATACGTATTGCGCAATTCTTACGCTTATGCGCTCCGTTGCTGACATCTCGAGGTGTGGCCAGTGTAAATACCAAATCAGTCGGGTGGATGCACCTTGGGAGACGCATACCATGAGAACGAAGGTGACGTGCAATTCTTGTATAGGTGGAAGGACGGTGATGGCAGATGCACGCACAGGCACATAGTACAATGCACCTGCTGGCTATATGCGACGTCGACCTCCTTTGTCGCAGTGGCACCTACCCAGTCTGGAAGATCGGTTAAGAATGGGCACACGCCTAGTGGCATATACCGAGCGATTTCACTGAAGAATGTGAAGTCCGACGCAACTCAGAGATATCTATAGATAGGTTGCACGTGACGTCATGGACGCACAGCATGGCTCCAAGATGGCGTCGTAGATGACGTCAGTGCAGTATAATTACGCGGCGATTAACCTACATCAGTGTGATAATGACGTCGTTGAAGCGT
Organism: Rhipicephalus sanguineus; assembly: GCF_013339695.2. Lineage (NCBI taxonomy): Eukaryota > Metazoa > Arthropoda > Arachnida > Ixodida > Ixodidae > Rhipicephalus > Rhipicephalus sanguineus. The sequence continues at coordinate 33,490 of NW_023615069.1, read as the reverse complement.
TATTGGGCCTCTGTGCATGAACAGCGAAAGAACCAGCATGCGATAGTAACGTGAGATCACAAAGTTCGCGTCCCGCCAGGTGGGTGCTCCAACGTGGCTCTTTCAGTGACGTCAGTGCAAGGCATCCATATATAAATTTGGGTACTTTATTTTAAAATTCATTATTTTTTTCGTTCTGCAAAACCGAGATCCGTTCTCTCAAATTACGCTGCCATTAGACATCCAAGGGTTACGCAAGCTCGTACTCTAGCACTTGCATACGGCACATATTGTACATTTCCACGAATTTGTTCGCCTACCGACCATCCCACCTTCAGAGTGGGTAGGCAAAGAAAGCTTCGTTTAAAATCTTGTGTGTTGCATATTACATAGAGAATGTCCCTTATGCCCTCCATACTCAGCGTTTGAACGCGTGAAGGTGCTTTATAAAAAATCACACAGCCCCTAATGCATTTGAATAAGAAGACTTCAAAGCGATAACCATCTTCTTCTTTCGCTCTTCAGTCCTGTTCCTGAGAGAATTGGCCAGCGCGAGTATTCACGGCCATGTAGAGATTCAAGTAATCTTTTCTTTAACCCTTTTAGTCGCTTATTTGATTGTATATGGCTGTACCGAATAAAATAAAGCCACAGCCACTCTTTAAGTGAATGGCTAATCTTGGAATGCATTCAGATTTCATAAGTATCAGTCAGTGCGAGCAAATTTTGTACTCGAGGTATGTTTTGGATACGAGCCCAAATACTAAAACAACGAGGCCGATATATAGTTATTTCGAGCTGGCCGATGTGTCCCATCAGGGTACTAGGAGGAAAGCAATGCTGTGTCAACGTTTTTTCTGTCAGAGGCGAAAAACAGGGAGGATGTAAGGCCGCTTACGAAAGGTGATGACATTTTTTTTACCACATTTGGGAGGGAGAAAACCACGCACTCTCTTTTCACGGGCGGACGTGACAGCGTAAAAACAGAGACTAGGAGAAAGAACGATCTGTTTACACTGCAAGGCGCCGAGAAAAACGACAGGAGCGCGCGACGCCCGCGGCACGCACGCGCGCGCGACCGTTTATGCGGGGCCGGCCTCTCCCTGACAGTTATCATTTATTCAGCGCCGCCGCTCAGACGCCACAGCGTTGCACAAAAGGGTTACATCGTCGCCAGAAGTGCGCGAGAGAAGAGAGGAGAAAGCACGCTCGCGATGGGACAGGCGGGTTTCAGATAACACACCTCGTGTGTAAAGGAGCGTCGTTTTGTGGAGGGAGCGAGGACAGATGGGGAGGACCGAGCAGAGGTGGCAGAAATCACCATTAGCTACGTATCTCGTAGGATGGTGGAGCGGCCCGCGACTCCAGTTTATCTCGGCTTCAACATTCCCGGCCCGGGAACGGGACACTCGCGACCACTGCCCGAGAGTGGAAATAGCTGTGAAACGTTGGCCAGTTCTGCGAGCGATTAGGGTCCCCGCGATTAGAAGAGACTGCGGTGCAGCTATGTTACAGGACGCGCTAAGTTGCTCCCACGAAAATATGATTCCATTCAGAGCGCTAAGAGCTCGCGAGCATTCGTGATCTGAAGATGGCCCTGTCCAAGGGGATAAAGGACTTCAGAGAGCATCACCTCAGGAGGCTACGGGAGAGGGTTGGAGGAGTCGGAGCGGAGTAGTGGCTTAAGCGTAGGCCGGTAGCCAGGGATTTTTTTTGGGGAGGTGGGGGCACTTGCTGAAAACCTTGACTCTTTGAGAAAACACCTATTTTTATTATTTATTTTTGGTAAATACACCTACTTCACCAAAATTTCGGGGGGAAGGGGAGGGGCTAGCCCCCCCCCCTCTCCCCTTGGCTACGAGCCTGCTTAAGCGGAATAAGGAGTAATGTCCGGTCAACTGCCGAGATGGTGCTTTAGCGACACGCTATCAACGCGGCGAAGTACGGTAATACGAAGGCCCCGCTAAATTGCTTGCAAGGAGATAAAGCCTTTGTGGAGGTTGCGGTCGTTTCATTTCCACGGGGACGATACTCTCGCAGGGCGTTGGGCCATATCTACCTCGAGTGGGTGGGCACGCCTTGTGTTATCGGAGTACATGACGATGGAACAACGCGGTAAGTTCTCTCTTTTACAAGCGCTGCAGAAGAAAGGTGAAGCGTCGAATTTCTTGACGCAATACTATTTACGTAACACCAAATATGTTCTAAAAGGAAAAATACGTTCTTTGTGCGCAAAACGTTTCAGAAAAGAAGAATGATAGGACAGAGCGCACGTTTTCTGAAACGTTTTGCGCACAAAGAACGTATTTTTCCTTTTAGAATGCAGTACCAACCAGCCCAAGTAGCCACCCTGTTGCACCAAATATGTCTTTTAAAGAGACTTGCGCTTTTAGGATACAGTACCTGCGCGCAGCAGCTGAGAGGATGTACATCCCACGACACTGCAAAGGGCAGAAAGTGAAACGGTTTGAAAATCATGTGCGCAATTTTGAGTATTAATGCGAATGACATTTTTTTTGGCCACCAAAACTGAGGTTTCAGAGCAGCTTTCGGCACTTCTGATTGGACGCTCCTTGTCCTATTTTTACTGTTTTAATTAGATACCGCCGTGACATCAGTGCCGCACATCATCACATAAAATCAGGAACTCCATTACCTTCCACATCACCAGATGATGCTGTCGCAACCGCTGCGTTGGAGACGGCCAACCCGGGAACGACGTTCACTGAGTGGCGTTCGCCTCCGGTCGATATGCATTTTAACACGAAAGTGTTTTTTATGCCTCGGTCCACCAAGACTTTCATGACGTATTTCCGTTGCGGAAATACGTTCTCAAAATGAATGCCATCAGATGGCAAGGAAAAAGAAAACTACAACAAAAGCTCCGTTGAGAGGACTCGAACCCACGACCTCTAGGTTCGCGACGATGGCTGGCGGGCGTTTAACCCACTGAGCTATTTTCCTGTCACAGTGCTCTGGGATGGATGGATGCTATGAGGGTCCCCTCTATGGGGCGGTGAGATGTGTGGCACCAGGCTAAAAAAAAAAAAAACGAAACAAAAAAACTTCGTTGCCACCGCGGTTAGCTCCGGCAACGCGCCGTTGCTACGACCGTCCCATTCGGAGCGTTTCCAATAGGAGAAGCGTAATTTCGTCCACGCTTTAACCCATCGCGAGGTGGCGGCTTTAGCCCAAGCCTTGCTCATAGCGTTCGTCCATATCGAAAAATAACTCTCCGACGCTCACTTGGCTGTCGCACCTCGTTCACCGCTCGCCATGTGAGAATTAACGGCCAGGCTAGAGGGAAGACACGACGCTCGTCGCGTTTCTTCTCGCGTTTCACGACGCTTTTAAGGAGTGCATATGGAGTATCAGTGTTTACTAGGCTTGTGCGAATATTCGAGCACTTCGAATATTCGAACGAATAATACGGTATTCGAATTCGCTTCGATTCGAATTTAAATTATTGAAAATTTCGAAGTATTCGAAATGAACGAATAGGTGTATATTAGTCCGCTTGTAACCCCCCCCCTGTAAAGGTGGTTTCACTGCAGGGAAGAAGTGCTATACCGTGAATACACCTTTCCAAAAAAAAAAAAAAATCCGCACTGTCCGTTTGTAAGCTCCTGTAAAGGTGGTTTCACTGCAATAAATAAATGCTATACCGTGAATACACCTTTCCAGGAAAAATCCGCACTGCCGCGAAGCCCCACTCCAAGGTTAAATGATCATATTTCCCTCGCACCGATTCAACATTTTCTAAATTTAAAAACTTGTTTTATCGGCTTATATGCTCTAAGTATAATAAATTTCAAAACGTAACATATTTTACAGGTTATCACTTGCATTCTACCGAAAGCCAAATCCTGCTACTATTCAAAGTTGCTTCCACTTTCTTTGAACCAAAAAGAATGACATTTGCACATGCCTTGTTACAATTAAAAAAAAAAAAAAACGTTGCGCAGGTTGGTTGAGTCATGACAAATATGCTCGTTTTTCTTTATACTATGTGATATATACACTATTCGAATTCGATTCGAAATTATTCGACCAAAATCACTATTCGCTTCGACTTCGCTTCGAACCTAAAATTTACTATTCGCACAAGCCTAGTGTTTACTATGTGCTTGTTGATGCCAAACTTGCGCGGGATTCATCATATGCGGTGTCCAGGTATATCTTGACAGCTTTCGCTACCGCAAGAGTTAAATCACGATCACAGGCGTTAGTCCTCGGTACGGAGATGTGCCACTAGGCGTCAACGTGGGTGCGTCCGCATCAAATGGTGAGATATTTGCCAAAAAACAATAGACATTGTACAAGCTCTCATATACCAATGCACTATGAGCAATAAACTACTGCTGTGACGACATGTTTCACGTTCGTGTTATACCGATTCCTATGACGGAGGGATCAGCCATCTTTTTTTTTTTAAACTTTATCTATCTTTACAGATACGCTGGCTGATGAATGTGTGCTTTGCTGAGTGCGCAAATGTACGTAATCAAGACCACAATTCCTTTAATAAAGCGAACCTCTCTGTGCCTTCTTGTCCAGTGTTTGTAGTTTAGTGCACCTACTTGGATAACCTCGTCATACAAAATACCAGTCTTGCATAGTCGCTTCACAGAACTATCACAGCCGCTTCACAAAATAAAAGTCATGACAAGTAACCGAAAACACTCCCAAAAGGCAATAAAAAGGTGTAATTCTATGTTGTTTAGACACAAATTGTACACGAAATCAACCAATCTTCCTTGCTTTTTCTTGAGGTTCTGGAGAGTGGCGTCTGGAACAAAGCGTGGACGAGACTGACTCTTACGACGCAATGCATTGCTCGGTTCCGTGAATTTGCCTCTTTCATTTTCCTGTGCTGCCGTCTGCCGTTTTGGTAGGGGTTTGGAAGGGGCCGGGAGAACCGATATTGCCAGAAGCAAAGCCACCGAGATGAGGAGACGTTTCGCCATTCGCGACTTTTCCTCTAGGGGAGAGCGCATGCGCCGGGGCGCCGTGAAAAAGGCGAAGTGTACGAGGTGCTTCCGCGTCATTTCATGTCTTGATTTATGTCCGTCTAACTTATGTGTGTTTTGTCTTTCTCGCAAACCTATGTCTAGCACGCAAATGTTATGTTGAATTGTTATTGATCTAAACCACCTGTGATAAGTTTTCTAAGCACACGTAACCCGTTCACATGCTGCTAAGGTCCATCGCAGGGGATCCTTGAAGGACCTTGTACGGCTTTCTGCTCTCCCGTAGTCGAGTACAAGGTGCGCATGGTCATGTAGACGCGGCGTGGGCGCGCGCGGTGTTCCAGTGACCCGGGTGGGTCCAAACACACTAGCCAACAAAGTTTTTCTGTCTGTCTAAATTGTTAAACACTTTTTTATAAACACACACACTCTTTACCCTGCATCGTTCACGTTTTTTCTAAACGCACGCACCATATCTACGGTCACCTGGACCTTCGTTACCAGCTAGTACCAAATGAAATTAGCTTTGTTGCTTTCACTTATACTGAATCGTTCTTACAGCTTACTGATCTCCCACAGCAGGGTGAAAACAGAACTCTACATCGTTAACCTTATCTTTAAAATGCTACGTCTAAAGACCGACCAACATTAGTCGGTAGGCCCAATACAGCAGCCAGTGTCGTGGTCAAGTAAGTAGATTTCTGAGACAGTATGAAATGTTCATTAAGCCAGCTGAAATTTAAATAACTTGCTGCCTTGAGGAAGGCAAGACCACTTGTCGAAACTTTGGCTCCAGCGACATAAAGTGAAAGAATTCGTCACTTAGTCGCTTGTCGCACAAAGTGATGTATACGTGTTTATCACAAACGATGAACGACTAAGAGTTTATAGGAGGGCTATACACAGATGTCCTATGTAGACAACTATCATACGTGGACTGTTGCACACACTTCTGCGTTCCTACGCGAACATAATTCATGTTCTGGGGTGCCTTTGTCTCCGAATGCAAACTTCACAGGTTTCTGACACGCCCATGATATATCTGCTTGTACTATGATGATAATACATGGTGTTGTGTGGCGCAATGACTATTTGCGGCTCCTATGTTACACCGCTGCATGATGTACTGGTTCGCAGCTCTGTTCTCTAAAAACATTACGCTATAAACAACGTATGCTAGCGAGATAAACGCCATCGCTGCAAAAAATATACGCCGCTACGTGCAACATCATTTAGTGAAAATTAGCTACATACTGAAAATTGGCAGCGCAAACAAACGGGACACAGAAGAGGAACACAAACAGGCGCAGACTGAAACTTGGATTTATTCACAGAAGATAATATATACCAGAAAAAACATGAAGGGAAAGGAAAATACATGAGGGAAGGATCCACCATAATCAGGTGTCGTCCAAAAACGAGATTTCACGAAATTCACAAAATTAGCTACCTTTAAGCGTACGGCTATTCGCACTGATCGACAATCATCATTGATGACTTCTGCACAAGTTTATAGACTATTTTACGGATGGCTCTCTAGAGCCATCTGGTGCCGCCCAACATGGCGGCACCTTGCGATTTTGTATCTTTGAGGACTAAACGAACAGTGCTAGGGCGGACACATACGCATGAAAATGGTTGGGCTGAGGCATTCAACATTCGATGAGCTGATGCGTTATGGGTATTCAATTCAATTCAATTCAATTCAATTATTTTTTTTATAACCTAGACATAATTCAAATCATATGGCATAATTACGACTTCCACGATGAAATTACGTATGCATGTTTTCCTGAGCATCCTGAGCGTTTAGAGTCTGTCTTTTAATAGCGGCCCCAAACTTGGCTCACTGCCCTAGAAAAAATAGGAACGCGTCCAAAATAAAATTAAGTGGACCGTGGATACACCGAGTACTCTATCGAAGATATGTATGCGAAATGAAATTCACTCCGCAAAGTGGCAACGCAAAAAGTTCATTAAAAATTCTCGCAAGATTATCAAAAATATTTTACGCTGCGTTCTTCAACGTCCAGAGGTAACAATATGTTACAGAAACTTTGTATTTCGTGAAAATAAGGCGCGTGGTATGGCTAACGAAGACACAGTTCATTTCGTTGCGAATGTAGCGAAATTAAAGCATGAAAGTTCTTTGGAGTGTGACGAGCGTTTACGCCTGAAATTTCCCACGGTATGCTGTCACAAACACAAGCGCTGCCATGCTTCAGTTTAGCGAAAAGTTGTAAACGCATCGCCACATTATTGTGTTAAAGTGAAGAGTTAAAATCTCAAGTGTTTGTGTGAGGTTTGTAAATAAATTCCTTCAGCAAATCCTAAATTTAGGCCATCAATTATCGCTACGTTTTCCAGTGTTCCGAGGTAACTGCAAGCTACATAAAATCTATATTTTGTGAAACTAATACAGTGAAACTTCATTTGAACGAACTTCAAGGGACCCTAGGAAAAAGTTCGTTAAAGTGAAAGTTCGGCGAACTGAAATGGCTACGTTGCAACTGGTTATCAGGAGCTAAAGAAAACATCAGTTGTTGCAATGAAATTTGAACAATTTTATTTGTAATGCTGCTTATTTTAATGTGAATTTCTACTTATTTAGCATGTTTTGAAAGATGTAGTAATCTTTTGCTGCACTTGTGCACTGAGGACTGCAGTGGTCATGAATTGTGTCACTGTGTCCAAGCCCCGATAAACCATCTCCGGCAGAACACTCTCCTGGGCAGCGATGGACTTTTTCCAAGTACATCAGTGCTTATTTAGCTGAAATTCTTGGTGCTTCCTCTACGGGCGTCACTTCTTTCTCCTCCTCTTCTTCTATCTGAGGTAGCACGCTTGCTACAATCTCTTCTGTACATAGGCGTGCGCGGGGTTCCCCATTAGGGGGGGGGGGCAAAGGTTCATCGCAGCGCCCCCCCCCCCCACCCTACTAAGTCAATGTATGGGGAAGATTTTGCGTCCCCCCCTCTTAGGTGACTAGAAGGGTCAATGTACGGGTCGGATTTTGCGCCCCTCCCCTCCTGGGTGATTAGGAGGGGCGGCCGCCCCCCCCCTGTGTGCACGCCTATGCTTCTGTAGGCAGAGTAGCGCATGTCTCAACGCGAGAGTCACAGGTGACATAGTACTCAAAACGCCAAGCACTGTCTGCACCCAGTCTTTCAGACAATTTCTGATCAATATGGCGTGAGAGGTATTGGATAGCGTCACAGGATATGTACGCAAAACTGAAATGCGCTCTGCACTAATTTCGGTAAACTGAAACGTGTTAGCATTGGATCCGATTGCGCTTCGGCGGGGAATTAAAAAAAAAGTTCGTGCGACTAAATAGTTCGTCTAACTGACGTTCGTTCAAGTGGTATTTCGATGAATAGTTCGTCTAACTCACGTTCGTTCAAGTGGTATTCAAGTAGTCTCATGATTGGTAAGCGTTAGCCTGAGGTCAAAGTGTGTGGAACAATCGTCACGTTGGAGGCACATATACAGAGAAGTTTTGGACAGCGTCCAGTACGTTTGAATAAAATCGAGTTAAACAAAAGTATTGAGCACGTTTTCTAATGTATCACGCACTCTTCGTTAGCTATACCTTTCGCATTGTCTTTGTGAGCTCTTAATTACATCGAGTTTATATGTGGTGGAAATATGGAAAATGTAGCTCACCTAAGTGCAATGGTTTTCGATATTTTGATGTCTCTGTAATATGTAATTATGAGCAAAATATAAATGTCTAGCTGTCTTTTTTCCCATAATAATATGCGTTATTTGTGCGTAATTGGTGGTGGGGGTTCGAATATCGCGTCCCACAGCTGGAAATTCTTTCGTAAATTAATCTGGCATTCATAGGAGTGCAAGGCCCAAGGTGTTTGGCCGCATTCTTCAATGATCCAACTAAGGTCCGAGCAGCCTCCACAAGGAGGCAGCATCAGGAAGTGAAGGGGAGCTGAGGGAGCAGGGGAGTATCGGAGTCCCCCATCTGGATCCGGCAGCGTTCAAGCTATCGACGTTTAAAAAAAGGGAACAATATCTGGGTAAACTTCCAAACTTTGTAGGATTGGTCTAAAATTGCGTTGCAGCTTCTGGTCTGACAAATGACGCTGTTATCGATGCATGAGCCATCAAAGCTTCGATGAAGCTGAAAAAGCTTCATCATTTACAGCTAAGCTGTACATGGCTAATTAAGATACCGGCATAGATTTAGTACAGACTCTAGAGGAAAACATGGGTCGAAGGAACGCAGACCGCAAGAACACCGCCGTTACCCTACCATTGTCATTGTTGCCTTTGCAATTATTCTGCTAAAATTAGCCCTGTTGAATGTTACTTGCAGTATAAAGCAAGCACGGGCAATGTTGACGAATTAGAAACGTATGGGCAGTATTTAATTTTCATTTAGAAGATTTTTAGCAAAGATTTAGGTCTATCTGGGCAATTTGGTGTGCGGCGGACTTGTGGCACAGGAAGATGCATATTCCGGCACTTTTGATGGATGGCGCCACCATATCCACTTGAGTTCGAGATCGGGGCCGATTGCGCGTCTTCTGACTGAGTTGTGAGTCGCAGTGCATCGTCGTCTGCGCTCTCTGTTGACACGTATTTGCAGCTCTACTTTGCGTGAGCTCACTTTCAGTGCTGACGACGGAAAGTGAATACCACTGTGGTGTCTAGCACGCGTCTCAGGGGCTGGAAGCGCTCGCACGGTAGTGTAATGGCGGCAGTGGCGACGCCCTTGTGGTCGGAGATTCTAATGCATAGGCCCTATGGTAGAGCGTACTAGAATATTTTCTAGTACACTCTACCTATGAGGAGCTTTTCCTTTAGAGTGTGTACTAACTTTATGGATACCGGGTCTCGTAGCGCCGTTCGTGTGAGAAAGAGTCCAGACCGTCAACAACTTTCTAGTTTCCTTCGACTCTCCGAGGTGGCAGTAATCGTCCACGATGGAGCACGATGAAATGAAACTAGAAGCTGACGCGTCCGCGCTCTGCCAGTACGCTCGCGCGCCTCGGGGAACAGCAAGCAATTATTCAAACAAACATAGGTCCGAGGGGCTTCATATTTTGATACAAGACGGCTTATATTTCCTCTCGAGGGGTTACATCCTACCAAGACATTTGGGCTTGGAAGTGAAGCCTACTTTAAAGGAATCAAGGTAGGAATGGTTTTTGAAAGTTGGTTTTCTCACATACTCTGCTGCAGAGAAGCCTACTCATAAAAAAATAGTCCGCGCTCGAGCACAATGAAATAAGTTAAACCAGCAGCTGTCAAGTAGCACATTCTATTTATATTCTGCAGTAGCTATGGTACTGCTACGTGTAGTAAGGACTCCCAAAGGGCAACCTGCCTACGATGAAAGAAGAAGGGAACACCCAAAAGTATTGTTAAAACAGTAAGCGTATGCTGTAAGCCATAGAAGACAACTCATATCGCGAAGCGAAGAATGCGGGCTTGTAGGTGGTCTTGGTGAGCAAACGTCGCTTCATATGCACCTCGATGGCGGTGTCGCCGTCCATGTGTGGCGTTAGACTCCACATAGTTGTTTAAGTGTTTTTGGGGACGTTCACAACCTGGCCTTTGATACGAAACTGGCCTCTGCCACGTCACCTCTGTGCCATGCGCTGAACGGCTTCGCTGGTCCTCCAGCTTCACAGAGTGGAATGGCTCACAAACTTTGTATTCTTTATTGCTCCGTTGTGTGCAGCTTGTGGCTCATGTGAAACACTTGAGCATCCTATAATACACTGCCCCGCGTTTGCTACGCAGCGGGCTTTGCTCATTAAGGAATATGAATTCGTCGGACTTAAATGCGCGACCATCGACGATTACCTCTTTCCGAGAGGTTGTGTATCTCGACGCGACCAGGCCCATCGAACTCTGCTGACCTTCATGGACCAAACAGATCTGGCCGCCCGTTTATAAGTGGTTCATTGTGTGTGTGTGTGTGTGTGTGTGTGTGTGTGTGCGCGCGTGCGTGCGTGCGTGTGTGTGTGTGTGTGTGTGTGTGTGTGTGTGTGTGTGTGTGTGTGTGTGTGTGTGTGTGTGTGTGTTTACCTATTTTTGTCCAAGTCTTCGTCAATTTTTTTCTTCGCTTTCCTATCTCCTTTCCTCTTTTTCTCCTCCTAACTTCCTTTCCCCTGTCTCTTCCCTCCTCCCGAAAGAGCAGGGAGGCGTTGTGCCCCTCTTGGTGGCAGTTGCCAGCTTGCTCTCTCCCTCTTTTCTCTGTGTCTTTGTGCTTGTACGTATGCAAATCAAATAAATAAAAATAAATAAATTCCCACAAATCGACGAAAGCGAATCAGGTTTGGTATCACAGATGGCATGCGAGGGCTTAACCCTTAGCCGGTATTGAGCATTACTAAACGAAAAGCATTAAAAATATTCCACGGACGCTAATTCTTGAGAACAAAAAACAACAACAGAAGTTCTTCAGAATTTGCACCCACTGAGGCTGCTAAAAGTTTTGTTAGTCGTATTACGGGTTACTACATGGTTCACGAGATCCGAAGTCTAACAAACGTCCAACAAAAGAGAGAGGCGAGGTGACGACGGGGAAGAGGTAGATGAAAAAGCGGGAGGCTGGAACGCAAGAATATAGTTGCTTGCGAACCAAGGCTAAACGACGCAAGAAGATGCAAGTGGCGGCTGCTGAGGCGAGAAAATCTTTCCCAGGGGTAACGGTGGGGTCTAATGAGCCGTTTGCAATCTGAGATGCAGCGAGCGAGAGCTTACACTGAGATTCCATTAGCTGACGTTGCTCGCATGACTAAACAAGCACGTCTGCTGCTCGATATTTGCTTCTCATGCTCTCAACATGGTATCTTTTTTTTATCTTCCTAAAATTGCAGAGTAAGGGATTCAGGTGTCCTTTTTTGATGGAAAACAGGTTTAAGGATCCAGTCTCAACGTTTCTTCACTTTCTTTCTTACTTTGTTATTGAGGAAGTGAAGGAAAGCTGAATAACCTATGGGTTTCAGTCCAAATAACTCGACCGATTCGTTGTTTAAGAAAAGCTTTCCATATCTCACAGGCAGTACTGAGGCACGATAATTACATTTATAACCACTGATTGCTTTCTGAATTGCGAGAGTAATCTTCACTTTTCGAAAAAAACAACAACAACCTGGCGAGTATATACTAAAAGCACCAACGAAGGCATAGAAGAGTCTTAAAGGGGTCATGAACCACTTTTCCAAGTAATGATCTAATGGCCTCAGTATCGGAGTGTACTGCCTCCCGAATCGATTGCCGCAAAAATTTCTCGAATCCGTCAAGAATCAGCGGAGTTACGGGGGTTTGGCGCACGCTCCCAGCGCTTTCTCTCTTTTCTCGTGCCGACGAGCGCACTGGAAGCTAGACAGGGAGGGATGGCATGGGGGAAAGAAGTTACGCCAGCGCGCGTCATGAAACGCGATCGCTTTCCCGCTGTGATTCGCTTGCGCGAGTGCGGCTACCGTGTACTGAGGAGTGCGGCGCCGGCAAGTGGCGGCGCCCCGCGGAAGAAGCGCATCTGATCCGAACGCCGCTCTCGATTTACGTCGGCTATCGGCCAATAAGCATGCTATGTCTCTTGCGACGTACAGCGGACAGACGCCCCGCCCACCGACGAGAGTGAGAACCGGCCTCTGTTTGAAAAGAGGGTGCCTGGGGAAACGGCAACTTCGCGCTCCGCTTGTGGCCATTACGCGGCGCGCACGACTGTAATATTTGGCAGAGCAGTTCATAGCCGTGTCAGCTTTCCGCAGGATGTGTTTTTTCAATCAGCCCAAGGGGTGCTTCATGACCCCTTTAAGTCGCGTAAACTGAAAGAGAAAGAAATTCACAACAATTAACCGAGAATTCATTATTTTCTACTTTTAAAACAAGCAAGAATAAAAAAACAATAGTTATTTATAGTGTGTCGGAACGGAATGAAAACCGAAAACGAAAAACGAAAAGAATATTTTTGACCGGAACGAAAACGTAACAGAAACTTTACCTATTATCTCATTCCGGAGTGAAACCGAAATTTTTTCAACCGTTTTTCGGTTCACGAGAAAACTTCGCAATCCGAAACAAGTGAGCTCATGCAATGTGAGCATATCTCAGGGTACGGTATTAGCGCGTACCTCAGGCAGGAAATCCAAAGCAAAATTGTTCACAAAACGTCGAAAGTACGAAAAGAGACCGAGAAAGCTGCGGACATCCTTCGTGCATGTTGGGACGGGGAAGTTCTGCACGGCTCGAACTTTATCAGGATCAGGGCGTACGCCAGAGGAGTCGACAAGATGGCCCAACATGGTTAGTTGTTGTCGTCCGAAGTGACACTTTGATGAGTTCAGTTGGAGACCGGCATTGCGAAAAACAGAAAGGATGGAGGAAAGACGTTCGAGGTGAGTTTCAAAGGTCGGGGAAAAGACTATAACGTCGTCAAGGTAACACAGGCAAATTGACCACTTGAACCCACGCAAGAGAGTGTCCATCATCCGCTCGAAGGTGGCCGGAGCGTTGCATAACCCGAAAGGCATGACCTTAAACTGGTAAAGGCCGTCTGGTGTCACAAAAGAGGTCTTTTCGCGGTCCATGTCGTCGACAGCAATTTGCCAGTATCCTGACCGAAGGTCGATGGAGGAAAAGTACTTAGCGCCGTGGAGGCAATCCAGGGCGTCGTCAATGCGCGGGAGCGGGTAGACGTCTTTTTTAGTGATCTTGTTCAGATGTCGGTAGTCTACGCAGAATCGCCAACTGTTGTCCTTCTTTTTGACAAGAACTACAGGGGAAGCCCATGGGCTAGAGGATGGCTCAATTATGTCTTTGGCGAGCATCTTGTCGACTTCCTTTTGAATTATGTGGCGCTCAGTTGGAGAGACGCGGTATGGCCTTCGATGGACCGGAGAGGCATCGCCGGTGTTAATGCGGTGCTTCACAGCACAGGTTTGCCCTAATGGACGGTCACAAAAGTCAAATACGTCCCAGTATGATTGAAGGAGGCAAAAGAGCGCGTCAGCTTGGTGCGGCAAAAGGTCTGGCGCGATCATTTTTTCCACATCAGGAGACGGACTTGCTAGAGAAGACCGGACAGGCTTGTAGTTGGAGGGAGCAACATCATAGGGGGACAAAGCTGAGATAACGCATTCGTCAGAGGGCGTCAGCAAGGCGAGGGCAATTCCGCGTGGGAGCACTTGTGGACACAGAGCAAAATTGAGCACAGGAATGCAAGCACGGCTTTTCACGTAAGTGAATAACAGTGTGCGGAAACGTAACACTGTGCGTCAAGAGAATGGACGTGATGGGCGCGAGCACATAGTCGCCATCAGTCGGTACAGGTGGCGAGGGCGCTACGGCGATGCAGGTCACTGTTTGCGGTGACAAACGGACATGTTCAGCAGAGCACAGACGACCTTGGGCGACAGTGGGCGGATCAGTCGGACACGGCAGGTCAAGTTGCACAGTACCAGCTGAACAGTCAATAAGGGCGGAATGGGCAGACAGAAAATCAAGACCGAGGATAACATCATTGGTGCAGTGGGTGAGAACGGTGAAGAGAACGGAAGTTTGGTGGCCGGCAATAGTAACGCGCGCTGTGCAGACGCCAATGACGGTAGCTGCACCGCCGTCAGCAACACGAACACTACGTGAAGGGGCTGGAGTGAGGACTTTCTTTAAACGGTCACGAATATTAGAGCTCATAACAGAAATATGGGCGCCAGTGTCAACCAAAGCTGTAACAGGTATACCATCCACTTCAACATCGATCAGGTTCTGATTGGTAGGGAGCGTCAACAGAGGAATTTGAGGGCAAGTCGTACCAGCAGCGTCACCTCCAGGAGCTGCACCCGTTAGTTTCCCGAAGGAAAGCGTCGGGTGTAGGACGGGGACGAGGAACGACGTGGCGGAGGGGACTGGGAAACTCTACGTCGTGGGGAAGGCGAGCGGCTGTACTGGGCGGTGGTCGTAGTGGTCGGGACGTGATTTGCTGAGTCGTCGCGGCGTGCCGGTACTTGGTTAGAAACACGGGCTGATGAGTGGAAGTTGTTGAAGCTTGTCCGCGATGGAGAGGTCCAAGTGCTTCGGCAATGACGCGAAATGTGCCCACTCGTTCGCATCGAAAGCAAATGGGCCTGTCGTCAGGCGTCCTCCATGCATTTGGGTCACGTTTACTCGGAGCAGGGCGGCGGTAGTAGGCGGAGGGGGGGCTCAAGGTAGGCGGAGTGACCACGTCGGGACGGTGCACAGAGCAGATCGTCTGAAGGCCCGCGTTTGCCAGTTCTTGGCGCACAACCGTCTGTATGAGGGATATGGTCGGCTGAGGATCACTGGGTGCCAGGGCTCTCAAGGGTGCGGGCGATATAGCTTCAATTTCGCGTCGAACGATTCTGGTAATGTCACCGGACAGGGGGGTGGGTTGGGTCTCTATACGAAGGTCCTCACACGTTGATGTCGCAGCAGTGTTAGGAAGACGGGCGAAGTGGTGGGCAATGCGACGGCTTTTAGCCTCTTCGAAGCGTCGGCACTCAGTGATGACATCTTGGACGGTCGAACAGCCTCTGAACACAAGGAGGTTAAATGCATCGTCCGCGATGCCCTTGAGCACATGCGCTACCTTGTCAGCTTCTGCCATGGTGGCATCAACCTTACGGCAAAGGGTCAAGACATCCTGAATATACGCCAGGTACGACTCCGTGGACGCCTGGACACGCATACCAAGTTCTCTCTTGGCGGCTCGCCTGCAGCCGGCAGATTGGCCAAACACCTCGCGTAACTTGGTCTTACATACGCTCCAGCTTGTGAGCTCTTCCACGTTGTTGTTGAACCATGCCTTGGCCGTTCCTTTCAAGTAAAATATAATGTTTGCCAGCATCAAGGTTGGGTCCCACCTGTGATTTTCGCTCACGAGCTCGTAGAGTTGAAGCCACTCATCTACATCCTCGCCGTCAGTGCCCGAAAAGTTGCCAGGATCACGGGGTGGAGCGGCCACAACGACCACAGGCGAGGTGGGTGCCGTTGGTACGGTGGGCGCGGCTGTTGACGCAGTATCCCTGCCGGTAGACATGTTTGAAGTGGCGACTTGGCGGCCGCTGCTGAGCTCCGTTGTGCGTTGCTACCCCGCACCTCCACCAAAATATTACGTGAAGGCACACAGGGAAGCAGTGCGTATTTACAATATATTTACACAACGCTTAGGCGTTAGACCAGATGGCGGAGAGCGTGCCGCACACAGCAACATCACGTCGTCTTCTTTCGTGCCTTCCTTGCTTCGGCAGTGTGAAACATTCTTGTAACAATATGTTGAAATTGTGCGAAAAACGAGAACAGTGCCAACCAGAGATGTTTATATTAACGCAAGTGGACTTTTGCGCGCCTGTCAAGCAGGCCAAAGTGGAGAGGGCATTGTCGGCGCTGAAGTTTGTTACAGCGAAATCTGTTATGAGATCACAAACGCCGATTTTGACGCCATAACTGTCCGCCGCCGTCGCCGGTGTCCGTAACCGCCATCGCGTAAAAAAAAGAATGAAATGAGAAACAAATTTCTAGGATCGGATGGGATATTAACCCGCGCCCTCTGCGTGGCGGTCGGGTCTTCCACCATGGTGCCACGCTGGTGCTTGTAACTCATTCGCAAAAATGCTCTATACAGGCGTCATGTCGGGCAAGGAATCGAGTTAACATATGTAATATAGCGTGGCAGAAGAGTAAAATAACAACTAGTCATCACACAATGGTAATAGCGCAAAGATTGTGTGGTTTATTGCTTCCCACCAGTGTTGCGGAGTCGCCACTCCAGAATTGGAATGAATCCGGGATCATTCCACATTTCCGCAACCCCGAAAGGCAATAGGGACAACGTTTGGAAAAATGGAATTGAAATGGAATTAAGCGCCTTTCGCACGGAATGGAATGAGAATAGAATTACGTCTTTCTCCGGAAATAGAGCACGTTTTCGTCTGCGTGCTGTTTTTCAAACTTCAAACATTAGTGAGTCAGAGCCTCGAATTTAACAATAAAGCAGTATTTTTCAAAATGGGTTGGCTGATTACAAGCACGGTACATTTATAAGGAACGCGCCTACTACGAACCGAGGCATAAGTTAGTGTACAAAGAAATGCATTATTCCAGCAGATATTGAATGGAGAAACAAATTATCCCTGTGCGTTGGTTCGCATTGACACCCCCACACGAAAGTGGCGAATACTCTATACACAGCCTGATCTTTATCTCACGAGGAGTTTAGTACCTAGCACACGTAAATAACCTTTGCTACAAGGAACACACTGCATACCTGCGCACAGGCGAACACAGAAAGTTCGCCTCACCCCATTCCAAGCTTGAGAGGTGCGCTTGACAAGCGTGAGTGCTGACGAGCAGTGCAGCCCTGTGTTCCGTATTCGATGCAAAGGCACATGGTGCCCGAGCGGTGCACTGTTCCATCTAATGCCAGAAGACCTAGAGGGTTTTGTTCCCCATTAACAAAATCTTAGTTTTCTCCATATTCACGGCCGCTCCAGACGCGTTGCAAAACTGCTTAGTCTTCTTGAATATTACGTTTGTCAGCATAAAAATACGCTATGTCGTCATTTTAGCAGGAATACATTTAGGGTTAAACAATATTAAAACATCACCATTCGCTCAAATATGCTGAACATGCAAATACTATCGGTAGCGGGAGAACTGCCCCTGTGGGAATTAGTAGGGTGGTTGTACTGCACGAGATATGTCACCAAGCTCCCTCGAGATTGGTAACGTGTTTTGCGTACTTTTGCAGTTCTTAATGCATCTGATGACATCAGCTTTATGGGGTGCTCATTCTTAACTCGATAAAACTATTAAGATGCCTTTCCTGCGTTGAGGAATTACAGGAATGGAATTGAACTGCCCGGCCAATACCCGAGTGGGAGTCGACTAAGTCTTTTTCTTTCCGAGAAAATGAAAGGAATGGAATTGCGGCAAGTTCTAATTCCCCGGAGTTGAATTGGAATGGAATGAAGGCATCTATTCTGCAACACTGCTTGTCACCCACTGGAAAGTGATCAGCCATAATTCTTCATCACCATCAGCCACAGCACACAGTGCACATAATGCCTTACAGATGTGTAGCGGGTACCACGATTCTCCGAAGAATGACAAAAAATGGCATAGTGGGAACTTCGCTACTTCAGAAAAATTACGATGATTCAAGGCGTAGTGGGTACCTTACAAGTGTAGTCGTATTAGTGGCCCCAAGAGACTCTACAACGGGCTCTACAAAGTCCGCTCTTCCAGCTTTCGCTGTTACTGTGCTGCGTGTTCCGCGCAGGCCTGGCGACCTTTTATCAGAACAGCGGTCTCGCACATCAGAGAGTGCACTCAATGACGAGCTGCTTCTGAGATCGTGCTGACTCCCTTGACACAAAGCGTTGAGCCTACTAAAAAATTGGTATTTGCCTTTTGAGAAAATAAATACTATGACTGAAATTAATACTGATTTGCGCTAGTTTGTAGGAACTCGTGGTACAGTTACTGCCACTCCTCTGAAGAACGTGTTTTACCCTTGTCCCACTTTCTTAAGAGGAGGGCAAGTAACTACATCACAAATCCTATGTTTTTTATGAGCACCTTCAACTTTTTGCATAGAAAAAAAAATACCGTTACGAACAGTTACGGAACATTTTTTTTCGTTCCGGAACAGAAACGGAACGGAACTTTTTGCGGTGGAACGAAACTAAAACCGAAACGAAGAACATTTCGTTCCGACACCCTGGTTATTTACAACCACTAAATATTACACCTGAGTCACTACGACCCAACGACCATCCTACAAGCACCAGATGGATGGCGTGACCGAAAATGAAAGCAAGTTCGATACCATAGACCTCTTCACATGGAAATGTGAGCTTCCCAGGGATACATCCTATTGAAACATGACGAGAAGGGGATTGCTGCATTCATAATCAGGGTAAATGTTTCTAAAGCGCTCGTTGGTTTGTATGTTCGAAGCAACCAGCACTTAGCATTTGACTACCATCTTGGTAAATATTTCCTACCACTTGTTCCTTGCGGAAGAAAGCCAAGTTGAAAGCGTTCAGTAATATCCTTCGCACGACGAAAAAAAGTTTCTTTGCGTAAACCTTCGACTATATCTCGCGCTATATGCCCTCGCACAGGAATCGCCATTTCAATTTCATGTTGATAAATAAGCTCTGGGAAGGCGTAGATAATATGATCCTTTTGAAGCCAGTATGTTTCCTGCAGCATCGTATCGTCGCGCCATCTTGCACGTACTAAGCGAATGACGAACGTTACCAACGGGGTCCCAGTGCAAATCTCTGCCATTATTTTAAATATTTGTTACTGTGTGTACCGCTAGAAAAAATACACACAGGATGCCTCAGACAGAGCACTTGACGAACCAGTGCAGACAATAAGTATAGCCTCATTATTATCATATAGTTTCTGGACTAAGGATACCTAAAACTTGTACAACTGACGTACGTGGCCCGGTAACACCCGTGTGTGGCGGTGTGAGCAGCTTTTGTTATACATGCCATTTCTGAACGAAAATCTTAGTAGCCTTGCATTTCAACTCGCCGTGCATAATTGTGTAAGACGCTTCAATTCGCGCACACTGTATTGCCTTATAACGAGATTACCAACCTTGTATACTGAACGCGTATATAGACCGTTTTCACGGAGAGGAGGAGCGTAGCCTCGAACCGGTTCATTTTCTCCGCTCTCCCCCTCTCCACCGCGTGTCCGACCGTCCGGCCACTGCCGCTGGTGTGTGCGGATTCACGCGTTTTGCACTGCGTGGCGCGTGAGAGGTCAGTGTGTTTCCATTTTTCGACGTGCTAAAGCAAATGCGCTGCCGAAAATCGAAATGTTGGACAAGAACAGGTCGACACGTCGCTACTGCGCTGTGTTTGGCTGCGGCAACAGCACTCTTAAAAAAAAATGGAGTGACCCTCTCTCCTTTAAGGGAGAAACGGCGATGTCCCCAATGTTCGTCTTCAAATGGAGAAACCGTTCCTCCCTTTTCAATGGAGAAACCGTCAAAATCAAGATGGCTGACGCCAAGCCAGCGAAGCGAGCAATAGATTTAGGCCTAGCGAGTGCATCGATTCTCGACTGATAAAGAGTATGCGGCACTGGCAATCACAAAAAACGGTCCCGCTGAGCTTAATATCGAACGATATGACAATAAAATCAAGGAGACAAACCTGTAGTGATGAAAACCTCGCGAAACGGAACGACGGAACTCGTACGTTTCGCTCGGCCAGCGAGACGGCGTTCACTTTAAAAAAGACGGATACTGCAAAGGGGCTCTCACCCGGAGACTGTACGTTAGGCTTGCTGTTTTTATTTGTCGAAGCGTCACACGGTGTAGCGACGTTATCGACGCGTTTGTGCCTCCAAAATATACATTCTGTAGCATCAAAACAATCCCGGCGCAGCAGAGCATAGTTTTGATAGATAGATGTTCAACTTCATATAAGTAGGTGGAGCTGTGAGGGCGCCGCGACCGTGAAGTAGGTGGTAGCTGGCGCCATCTAGAGGGATTTAAACAATACTAAAAAACATGGCTGATCCCTCCGTCATAGGAATCGGTATAACACGAAAGTGAAACGTGTCTTCACAGAAGTAGTGCTTATGATATATGAGAGCTTGTACAATGTCTATTCGTGTTTGGCAGCTATAGCACCGTTTGACGTGGATGCACCCATGTTGACAGCATGTCTCTATCGCGAAGACTAACGCCCATGATCATGATTAAACCGTTAAGGTAGCTGACGGTGTGAACATATATTTGGACACAGCGAATCGTGAATCGCGCGTAAGGATGATATCAACAAGTTCATAATCAACATTGGTACCCGGTATGCACTTCTTCAAGGCGTCGTCAATTAAGGAGAGAAACGGCACGGTGTGCGCTTTCTAGTAATGGGTAGCCGACGCCTGTGTGCTCATGCATACATAACACACACTGCACTTCAGCAACGCGGGAGGTGGAGGTTCGTAGCCTGAGCCGCAAACGCGTGCGTCCCGCTGGCCTCTGTCTCGCAGGCGCTGCTCTCGCTCCACCAAGGCACGACATTCGCCCGTCGAAATCGCGTCCTTTCTGCAACGCATATTGCAGCAGTTTTGTTAGTCGGTGCTCTCGCAATTGAAGCAGTCGGCGGCAGAGAAATCCCGTTCGTGCACGTGGAAGCTGCACTACTCCGATGAGCCGACGCACGCTAACACGAATCCAAAGGCAAAGAACGTAACTGCGTCAAGGGTGCCTCGGCGACGCCAGCGCGGCCAGTCTACCTCTCTGGTATCGAGACGCTTTAACCATGACCTCCGATATCACGTGCAATCTCGGAGTAAGCGCTAGTAAGTGTCGATCGTGAAGCATTACTTTTTTTCACCTCTCACAGACGGCGGCACCGCCCCGCTCCGCCCGCCGCGAAAGAGAAGGTGCGAAAGATATAAGGCGCGTTCGCGCAGAGCCTAGCATCTCCCGAGTTGGCTTAGTCGGTAGAGCGTCGGGCGCTTGCCGTCGCGGCCGCAACGCCGTGGGTTCGATTCCCAGGGGGGTATCTTTTTCTTGGTTTTTTTCTTTCTCACCCGTTGGCGTCCATTTTATCAACGTCATATCCGTGACGGATGTACTTGGTGGACCCCGGCATAAAACACTTTCGTGTTAAAAAAGGGGAAAAAAACGCCACACACGTTACTCAACACATAGAACAAAAACAGTGAACGTCACTCGTACGTGTGTTGCTCGCATCAATCCTAGGTACAAGTAATTGCACGCGACTGGCCGAGATCGGTAGCACTGGATAATCTGGTCTGAGACTGCCGAACGAGCGCGAAAAAGCATCCGCTCTCCGCCGCACGGAATCACGATGTAACTCGGCGTGCGCATGCGCGCGCGCGCAAGTCACGTGGTTGAGGAGAAACGTTTCTCCCTTGGCGCTTGCCGCAAGAGGGCGCGACGAGTAAATCGTCCGCAAAGGAGAAAGTCGCTGCTCCGAAGGAGGAACGGAGCCCGTTGCTCCATTCTCGCTCCCTTTTTTTTTTTTAGAGTGAGCTGTCGGAAGCGTAAAAGACTGGCAGCCTAGGCATGCGAAGTGCACCATGCTTTTAAATGACTTCGCTTCTTGTATGTCGCACGCTTTCTCCAACAAACAGTATATTATATGTAGTGTCTGCAGTTATGGCTGTTTCTTCAAGTCACCACACCAGCTTGTGATTGTGCTTGTGTGCTGGTACACTTTATCATCTGCACCAAAGAGAACCAATGTCAAAGCTGACGATTAATACACAAAATGTTTGGACAAGAGTTGTTCTCTCATAACATCAACATCTTTGATTTCTATGCTACAGCACATGATTTACAATGCCTGCGGCTAGCAAATGTTCCATCTTAGTGCGTGCAATTATCGAATTAGCACTTTCCAATCGATATGACAGAAAGGTCCGCATGACATGTGCTTTTTGCGCAGATACGCACCTCTAACGTTTCGTCGAGAGCACGTCCTTTCTTGACTTGTCACTTTGGTGACGATAACTGGGGTAGCGTTATGACAACCGTACTTTTTTTCTTTATTTTCCGCGCGGCAGTCCCGGTGTCGTGAATAATCGACCCTAGTTCGTTAAAGCCAGGTCGTTACCTGAACACGTGCGCTCGTTGTACTGCTTCTCGAATACTCGCAAAAAAAAAAAAACTGAAAATAATGTTACTAAAAACGGGGCGCCATTTCGGCGTATCGCTAGTGGCGGCTGCTCGCGCCGAAGTGAACTTACGCCATGCCGTGCGTCCAGGATGTACAACAGGCTTATTTTAATTTTATTGCCGTGTTGTTTCTTTGCCGAATTTTGAGCTCACGCATCGTACATCTGCTTCTTATCCTGCGCAACGATCAGAGGCCACGAGCTTTTAACTGCGACGACGACACGGATCAACACAGGCATCGGTGTTTGTGCTCCCTTCGTTCAATGAACTTTGTATTGCAACGTGCCAAGCGGAACCAAATGGTCTGTTAGGTACTAGAGTTACGTTGAACTTGAATAACCACGGCAAAGAAACCCTAGAGTTACCATAAACACTAGTACACGCACCTAGCGTGCAGCCAGACAATAGCCGTGTTCGCTCGTCTCCATTTACGTTTCACCGACTACTTCGAGAGTTGTCCTAGAAGTTAACGCTATTTTATAATGCATATTCGAAAAACCCCACACGGCCAGCTATAACAAAACGTACAACCCAATTACCAATTTACACGTACTGCTTATAGGAACTGCATTGGCATTCTACTCATCGTCGGCGCTGCTGCGGGACCGTCTCGGGCGGCCGCTGCTTGCTGTTTCAGCCCCATTTTGAAGCTGACAGCTTAGCGATTACTTACTAGCGCCTTTACACTCGCGAAGCGTTGCTGTGTTTTGCTTGTGTATGGCGAAGAACAGCAACACTTTGTGAACTAAGCGTATACGCTTCATACACCGCCGCGGAATCCCACACACCGGAAGGGCCGCGAAACATCGCAGACGCTAGACGGCGCTGCGGCGGTGAAGCGCTTTAAAAATGGCAGCCTCCTTGTGAAATTGGTGTATACCAGCACCGTTAATGACAATGGGCGTCCTGCACGTTACAGCACTCTTTCGTCCTGAAAATTTCAGGGATACTTAAGTTCTTGTGAAAAAATAACGTGGTATAGCACGTTACATTAGGCATTAATCTTTCATGCAGTGGTCTCAATGTTCTGGCGCATGCTTTGAAAGAATTATTCATTATACATAGGAGCAGAATGCTTGAGCGGGACATAACCAACGGGTGATCATTAATGACATCAGTATAGATTTTCGCTTTTTGCGAGCTGTTTTGTCTGCTGAAGCAATGAAGCAAGTGAAGTAATTTGATATAGTGATGAACAAAGCATGACAGTTCTTGTACTTTTCAAATCGGCAGGCACCGAGTGCTGTCTTCACGAGACGAAAGCATGCCAATACTGCCCAGTTATTCACTGACAATTTCACTTTTTGTAAATACTTTGAGTGGAAATTTCTTTCTCAGACAGTCGTATATACATGAAAGGTAAACATTATTTCAAATACCCCACAGGATCGTACTAAAGTTGGTCGCACAAGTTAAATGATATACGATAGATAAAAGGTGCCGTTCACTACAAAAGGTTGACGAAAGTTTAACGGGATGACATCCTTACTAGGTTGCCATGAATATTTAGGAAAACCCTGACGTCGGCTCAGCTATATTTTGTTTTCTTGCCCACGATCCTCGAGTTCACAGAGTGACAAATTTGTCTGTTCTAAAAAAATATTTTATCAGAGCTTTCCCTAAATATTCGCACTACGTTCGTAAATGAGAGAACGAAATGCATTAATACCACTTGGGCGAACATCAAGTCGGCTTTTCAATTGCACGAGTATGCAGCGTATACCTGGCTCTACAAGCACCTTTAATACAGGCGCCAATAAGTCTTTTTACCCCTGGCCATAGAAGAGTGGAACTGGCTTCCGGAATCAATCGTCCATAAACGTGGCAATTCGAAATTCAGGCATGCAGCTAGCACAAGCTCAGATTGTATAATTAAAGTGATAAACAGCAGATGTCTTCGTTACCTCACTGACTCAAATATGAAACTGAAATCTTACTTTGTAGCTGCTCTTCAACCTCCTTTATATTTAATATTTTGTTCTCTGCCTTTATGTTACTTCCTGAAAATGGGGCCTATAAAATGACATCATTTCATTGTCCTCGCTCCTATAAAAACGTATAATGTAACCACGCCTTCTTGTAGATTGTATTTCCTCAACCAGTACATCAAACATTTTAGAAACACAGGCGGAAACGCATCGCATGTGTCTCGGCATGCGTGCTTTATTTCTCGCATCATCACCTTTTCACTGGTGCTTGTGACACCACAATGGAAATATTTTAAGATCAATTGCGGAAACGCATTGCATGTGCATTCTTTTTTTTTTGGTCCTATAGAAGTGTACAACGCTAACGTGCCTCCTTGTCTGTGATATTCCTTTGTATAATAATGTGACTTTGAATGTAGTAATTCGCTACCCTTCCCATATGTAATGCCCAACTCAGAGCCCTCAAAGGATAAATGATGATGATAATGATAATTTTTATATCTGCTTGCAGATAGTGCTGTGCTGTCATGTTGCTAGTAAGAAAACATTTCCTTGCCGTGTCTCAAGGCAGTCCGGCCGACGGCTAGGGGCGAAAGGGCAATGCTTGACGTCGATGACTGATTTTTTTTCTAAATGAAGTTTTCTCTCTCTCTCTCTCTCTCTCTCGTGCCACACATCGTACCACACACGCATTGGCGAATTTCGGAGTGATACAAGTCCTCGATTGCGCCGACTATGGATGCACCGGTGAATAATGAGTCAGTCTGAAAGATGTGACATAAGCTGTCGCTATGCGCACAGAGTTATTCATGTCCTCTTTTGAAGTGCAGTTTGCGTTGCATAACTTCTTAGGAGGGCTCGCAGTCACAGGATTTTCCAGATTCTCGAAATAGATAACTATGCTTCTGTTCTTTGTAGTGGGCAATATCTCTGTCGTTGCCGTGAACAAAAGCGTTTCTCATTTTTAGCGCGGAAAAGCTTTGGTTGGTCCAAATGTTTTGTTTCTTACAGAAGTTATCTTCAACATTCGGCTGCTTTTAAAAGTTTTTGCATAGTTGATTATGTAGATATTGTTGAAAATGCCCAGTGACATAAAGAAGTTATATAAGTTATACTGATGGTGAAGTTAGCTTTTGACTATAGCTGTTCACTACAT
Organism: Rhipicephalus sanguineus; assembly: GCF_013339695.2. NCBI lineage: Eukaryota > Metazoa > Arthropoda > Arachnida > Ixodida > Ixodidae > Rhipicephalus > Rhipicephalus sanguineus. Next base: position 7,783 of record NW_023615069.1, on the reverse strand, counting down.
TTTCTCAATTGCAGATCCAGTATGACGTCGGCAAGCTGAATGTGGTCATCTTGAGGCGTGCAGCAGAATCCATACAAAATTAAAACAAGATGGAACATTGGCTTAGAATATCCCCAGCAGCCCCCGCTAGTTTGAAAGCAATATTGATACGAAGAACAAGCTTGTGTTAGGAAGGTTGCGATAGGTTCTCTGAACGTACACGGACTGGATATGGGCGGTAGGTGACCGATATATTTTGCCCGAGGGGATATCGAATACGTTGCGTAAAAGCCGCGAGAAAGATTGAGGTTGTTAGTCGCAGCTGTTGACGCTGAAAGGCCAAGACAGACGCCCACACTTCGCCGTACTGTTGCTGAAGAAACGAGGGTGGAGAAATAGGAATGCTCTAAGAGATGGAGGATGGTTAACAGAAAAGAGGCGAAACTACACTGAAAGTAAACCAGAAGAAAAACTCCTCACCGCATGCAAGCAAGACAAAAGAGTACAAATGACCAAGGAGATCAAGAGAAAGTGAGGCTTTTGGCTCCCACTAGACGGCCAGAGGGAAAAAAAAATTCTTTCGGAGAGATAAGGATGGCGAAATTCACTGCTGTTCCTGCGGAATATTCGCAAAACAATGAAACGCATACGCGATAATGCACCGGACTTCGTTGCGACATGCACGTCACAACGCTTTCAGAGTATGTCGTGTACAAGACCTGAAAGGTGCTTGAAGACTTACGCAACAACAATCCCATTCACTTTCGGTGCAAGCAGACTGGTTGCTGTTGCCAGGGCCCTTCTTGTACTGCTATGCCAATGTGTTTTATCTCATATATCTCCAGCAACGGTAAGTCGATGTAGAAACCAGACAAGTTGCCACGACTGTCAAGCGTTACATAATAATTAGGACTGACAAGAGCATTGAGTCGCTGGGACAAAAGCACAACTGCTGCCGAGCTTACCTGGCAGCCTAAGTAAAACTATTTATTTATGCTACTCCTAATACACAGCACTTCCAGACCCACTATGCACTTAATGAAAATCGACCAGCAGGTTTACATCACGAATGCGAATTAAGCAATCTGTCATATATAACGGCATGTACGACGCGACTGCAAGCTTTCTCGAAAGTAAATAGCAGTTAATAATCGCTTTTATGCCAGAACTCATGGGTATTGCGCAGTCACGAAGGAAACATACGTCGTGATGAAATTCGCAATACATACACAGGGGAATCGCATAGAGTGAAATACAATAAAGAGAACCAGCTAAATGCTTGTATTTCTACAATCAGTAACGCCTGGTTATGGAATAGTTACTATTATACAGGAGTTATTACAAGCTCTTGGTACTTAAATTCGTGAAAAGTTTGCGTATAAATTGTAGCAAACATTTTATGTACAACAAAGTTGCTACTTTTCACTTGAGTGATTTTTACTCTATCCGATAGAACCATGCTTTCGCGTAGCTCTCAGAAGACTTCCTAACCACATTCTGTTCACATAGGACACTTACATTTCTTATTTGCAACAACTGTAGTCGTCGTTATGCAATCCTGCATACTTTAGGGAACAGTACAAAATTTCTGAAGAGCATGTAATATTAATGAGACTGCAGCTGCTGTTGCCCTGCTCATTTCGTGCATCATGTTCTTTGCAAATGGGAAAAGCAGCGCAAAAGGACACGTAGCACAAGCGAATGAACACCCAGGACGAGCGCTGACTAACAACAGGAGGTCCTATTTCTTCAACACCATATAAAGAAAAACTGGCAAGAAATCAACGGCACGTGAAATTTTAAGCCTTCTTCAAGACACGTGGGCAGAAGCTGTCAATCGATTACAAAGGGTATGGTGGCTATAGAAAGATCACAATTGCACAATTCCAACACGCGCAAACATTAGGCAGATGCGAAATACTTTAACCAGCGCCTACCCTATTTTGTCAATGCCAGTCAGATTACTGGCATAAAACCGTTCACCCCACTCTCTTTTCGGGCTTTTGTATTCTCCCACCTTGGCTGACGCTCGCGCCTCCTTTGCATTCATCAGGGAGAGTGTCCTTTAGGTGGCGCCTCACGACGGAATACAGTAGTGTGCCTCGATGTGTGCGCCGCGCATCAAGGCACCCTAGAATACAGAGGAGCTAATTTTTTTGTTCAATTATGTTTTTTATGTGTTGGGCGGTGTCTTGCATCCCTCATGATCACTATGTTAGTTGTCATTCTGGCTCAAGAAACACGGTGTTTTGAGATGGCGAGTCTCCGCTCGTTCCGTTTTGCGGTAAAACCCCTGAACGGTAAAGACCCTGAATTCAAGGGCTTTATATGAACGGGGATGCGCCTCTGCGACGCCGCTACATGGGTTGTCTTTACAGTAGTTCACTGTAGTTGGCTTAAAAGTGTGCCACACGAACGCTGTGCGGCGGCGGCGGTTTTGCTTCAAGCCACTAAAGAAGTACGAAGGACGAAATCTGACACACGCGTGATATATGAGAGAGGCGGCGCGTCTACCGCATCTCCACGAAAACAACAGCGTCGCGTGCTCAGATGCACGTGTGTCGCAAGCAGTCGTACCTAAAGCCCAGTGGCTTTAGTCGTATCTAGGGAGCCTACATGACCGGCCGTTTTAGGGTGATGTCAGCCTTTGACCCAGTACATGCCGCCAACGCACCGCCGCCCTCCAAAACACAGTGTTGCCAGACAGCAACGCCGCGCTGGGAGCGGCGGCTGGCCCCAATATGGCGGCGCACAGAAAACTATGCATCTTGGTGCCCGCACTGCGTCTACTCCCGGTTGCGTTTAGTTCTCGACAGTACGGCGTCGAGCGTTGCGGTAGCGTGTTAAACGCTGCCGGTGAAGCCCTGGATGCTGCGTATCACTCTGCACTAACCACAACAGAAAGAGCGTGAGAATGTTCCGCTTCCCAGCGAGCCCTGGCCGACGACAACTCTGGCTGGCTCAAGTGAAGCGAGACGGCTGGGACAGTGCGTCTCGTATTTGCTCTGTGGGTACTGCGTATTTCATTCAGTTTTTTGCTGCAGCACACGTTATACGTGTTTCACGGTGATCGCGAATGCGTAGATAACGATGTTGTCGTTGCTGCGTCCACGCATTGCGAGTAGGAAGCCTACAAACGGACGCATCCGAGCGTCCGTACGAAGACGCGCTCGCTAGTCTGAGCTGTTGCCTCCCTTGCGTGAGTTCGCGTCAGCGTAACCTCAGTATTATGTCACCATAGGGATCCCTTATGCCTTTGCCTAAGATGACAAGAAGTAGAAAGCCTTCTCATTTCGCTCTATTATATTGATGCCTTACCCCGGAAGCTTTCTGCACCTAACGTGCTTTTGCATTGCCTCCGCGATCATAGGCATTGCAACTTTTTATTTTCCACTCTCGTAGTTAAGCATTGCCTCCGAGATGGGCACACGTTTCACCAAGCGACGATGGCGTGTGATGACAGTCATCATGTGAGGTCATGTGATGAACTCCTCATGAAACGTTATGATCACGTCACAATTTCCGGAGCTCTCTGACATCATGATGACGTCACACAGTCGGCTCCTTGATGACATCGATTGACATTCAGGTCATGCTACTTTCGATGCGCCGTCGGCTCGCACGCATTCACCTATCCAGCACGTGACCTCTGCCTACCTTTATTCCGTTTTCTTGAACCATTTGTGTTGACGCCGCCGCCGACAGTGTGTGGCGATATCATCATACATGTTACGTCATAGGTGATTCTCATGATGACGTCATACTTTGGTGTCATACCATGGTATTGCTAATTGATGTATCGCTCGTGTTGACGCCGACGCTGGACGCCAACGACGGTTACATCTCGCGTTGGGCGCATCTAAGACTTTCGCCTTAATAAGGCTTTCGCCTGAAAAAGGGCCTTTGAATGCACAGCAAGTTACTGCTAGCCGTGCAGATCACGAGTAAATCCATTCATGGCAACCCTTGTGGAGAGCAAGAGTGCTTCGCGTAGCTGGAGGGAGAGGCGGCTGGCTCCAATATGGCGGCGCACGGAAAACTATGCTGAATTTGGTGGAAACTGGCAACAGCGTGCCCCATTGACCGCTGGTTTTGGCTGAGTTTCTTGAAGGCATTTATTAAGATGTCTCCACCCTAAAAACGGCCGTTGATGTAGGCTCCCTTGTCGTATCCTTTACGTGGCGTCGAAGCGCGGCAAATATCTGAACTAAGGCGGACCAACGGCTCCCATTGAGGTCTGAGCTAGAGTGTACTAGCTAGCGAGCGTTTGTGCTGGCACGGCCGTTCGATTAAAAAAAAAAAAAAAAACGCGGCCTGTTGCGTGCTCCGAAAGTGGCGGGAGCCGCCTAGTTGAGCCTACTGCCGCTGTGGCGCCACCAGATGGGCCGCACCAAAGTTGTTTAACGAAAACCCGAGTGTCCTTGTGCTGCAGGTTCGAAGGTGCAGGCTCAAACTCTTGGAAAATGTTACTGGTTATCAAATCATCGGCACACCTCTGTATGCATTATTTCCTTGGGAAACAAAGATCGCTTATTTCATTATTCGGACTCTTAACACCCTTCAGTGCCATACGAAAATTCGTGCCAGACGACGTTGACATCCCTTCTTGCCGTTCAAAGATGTCACAAAACGCAGCGGCTCCTCGGCATGCTCGTATATATGGCGGGATACAGCATTCTGCACACGCCACAACCCTCGTTTTTTGTTTCTTTTTTTTGTTCTAAAGGCGCGTGGTTGTACGAACGCCAACTTGGACGAAACGACGAAACTGCCAACCTCTTGCAGCACCTGCCTCTTGTGACCATCTGTTTCAGCGCGACGCAGCAGGCCACACCCTTTATTTATCGTGCGGGAGCAGCACCTTACGCAAACGTCGCCCTTTCCTTTGATAGGAAAGGCCTCGGGTATCAGACGAATGCGCAGGGTTGGTCAAAAGTTCCCAGGCGACATGGGATAGTGGCCTGGGAACTTTGAACGGCCCCTGTACATGCTGTAGTACCTTCGTACTATGACCTTGCATTTTCCGAAATCTGGTGCGTATCCGACGCGCCGCAGTGGAGTGCCATGTTGCGTCCGACTGCGCGCGCTCGCACGCACGCAAGCACGCACGCACGCACGCACACACACACACACACACACGCACGCACACACGCACACACACACACACACACACACACACACACACACACACACACACACACACACACACACACACACACACACACACACACACACACACACACACACACACACACACACACACACACACACACACACACACACACACACACACACACACACACACACACACACACACATCATATAATGACGAAAAAGATAGGGTATCGAACTGTTGTTGCACCTGGGTCATTCTGCAGCTTAAACTCGAGCACACAACGTTCGTGCATGGCGTTTTACTTTATACAATTATTTGTGCGACATACATAGTACTAAATTCATGTTTTTTGTGTATCTATTTTCGAGGTCACAGGAGAAAATACTGCACATACAGAACGACGAAGACTTCTTGCGCACCGCTCTTCAGACAATGTCAGCTTTAGTCGCGAGAACCTACTTCCTGGTTCGTTTTCCAGCACTGCTGGAAGCTTGACGGCTTTACGACGTTAAAGGTCGATCTGAATGATGCAAGCTGAGCCCACAGGCGCTCGATGGTTGCTCGCTTCAGTGCCGTCTTGCTAGATCAGGCAAAATCAAATATTACTGGTGCACACCGTCAACACTTGCGTGTACTTTTAATTGCTATTGGTGAGGTTACCTTGAGTCTCAGTAATTATAAGTTTCAGAAACGTTTAACGAGCAGAGTAATAACTTTTTTTGTAACCGCGTGGTGAAGAGGATAAAAAAAAACGCATTTCAGGAGTGAGCGGGGATATGCATAAAAACACACGACATTCCCTTAGATCGGTCAGAATGGCTAAAGTAAGATGTCCCCTATAAAAGGAAAAAGTGCAGAAGCTTTCTTGTGAAGAAGATTGGTAGTCTAAAAGAAACCTAAACAGCAGGCGTGGCTCGACAGTAAGAAGTGTCTCTTTTTTTTACCTTTCAGTGTTTCATCGGCGCTATAATTTCGTGGCGAATCTCAGCTTCGACAACGACAGATGGCACTTGCTTTTCATTTTCTTTTGTGCTTGCGTTCGCCCTAACCCACGAACGCGACCATTCTAGCGCTCAATTTTTATCGCTTCGGTTTTTCTCCCGGGGTTTATTGCGGCCATAAACTTGTTTTACGAGCAATCAGGCACATTTTTCCGCTGTGACTGCTTGAAAAGACAAAGCTGGTTTATGTTGCGCTGTCCTTCCCTCCTTCGTTAAAAGTTCGGTGCGTCGAACGAGACAGGGCGCATTTTATACGAAAAAAAGAACTATGAGAGACTTGGACGTTAAAGCAGGCAATTCTTATGGTGCAGTTTTTCGGGCAGCGTCATTGAACCCAGATACAGTAGTAAAAGAACGTGCTTTAACGTCCGTTGCAGGTTTGCACAGGCTTTATGCAATTTTCCGCTTGGTTCGGAGCACCGCAACCGGATGTTGGAAGTGAGTGAGGTTGTGTGAGGGAGAGAAAGGGAGGGAGAGAGACCCTGCCGTATAGAGTAAGTGGATTCGTAGATTGACGGAACTTCACCCATATGTTATATACTAAACAAATAAGAAAAGTGGAACTTACGTTTGAGTGAGGCATCTCGTACTTTAGAAAATACCGGTCTTGATTGTTTTCGTAGAAACAGAAGAGGAACAATAAATGTTTGTGTCGTTTAATGCGTCCGTCCTCCGAAAAAACCAGGATAAAAGAAAAAATCGGGAACCCTTTCCTAATCGGTGAATTGGGGAAAGCGAAGCTGGGCGTGGTTGTGCCTGACGCAGTGCCTTTCTTTTTTTCTCTCTTTCTCTCTTTCTTTCTTTTTCCTTTTTGTCTTTCTTCATTTCTCTCCCTTTTTCTCTCTTTCTCTCTGCCTGTCTTTATTTCTCTCCCTCTTTCTTTCTTTCTCTCTTTATCTCCCTCTTCTTTCTTCATCTTTCTTTCTTTCTTTTTCTTTCTTTCTTTCTTTCTTTCTTTTTCTCTTTCTACCTTTCTTTCTTTCTTTATCTCCCTCTTTCTTTCTCCCTGTCTTTCTTCCTTTCTTTCTCTCCCTCTTTCTTTCTCCCTGTCTTTCTTTCTTTCTTTCATCTTTTTTTCTCTCTCTCTCTTTCTTTCTTTCTTTCTTTCTTTCTTTCTTTTCTTCTCTTTTCTTTTTCTTTTTCAGTCTCGTTTTCTTCTTCTATCTCCTTTCTTTTTCATTTTCTCCCTCTTTCTTCTGTTCTTTCTTCTCTTCTTCTTCCTGTCTTTCCTTTTTCTCTGTCTTTCTTTCTTTCCTTTTCTCTCCTTTCTTTCTGCCTTTCCCTGCTCTTTCTTGTCTCTTCCTTCTTCTTCCTCCTCTTTCTTTCGTTTCTTCTTTCTTTCTTTTTTTTTTCTTTTCCTCTTTTCTCCTTTTCCTTTCTTTCTTTCTTTATCCTCCCTCTTCTTTCTGCTCCCTTTCTTTCTTCCTTTCTCCTCTCTCCTCCCCTCTTTCATCTTTTTTCTCTCTTTCTTTCTCTTCCTTCTTCCTGTCTTCTTTCTTTCTTTTTTTTCTTTCTTTCCTCCTTCTTTCTTTCTCCCCCTCCTTCTTTCTTCTCCCCTTTCTTTTCTTTCCTTTCATCTTTTTTTCTTTTTTTTTTTTTCTTGTCTTTGCTTTCTTTGGTTTTTCCTCTCCCTCTTTTCTTCCTTTCCCTTTCTCTCCCTCTTTCTTTCTTTTTTCTTCCGTGCTTC